>NC_053022.1:52013598-52239610 GCF_003073215.2 Triticum urartu
CTCCGTATGGGTTATCATCAGATTCGAATCCGTGAGCAAGATATTCCCAAGACGACTTTCAGGACAAGCTATGGTTCATATGAATGCACTGTCATGTCTTTTGGCCTCGTCAACGCTCCTCCGACTTTCTCTCGTATGATGAACTTCATCTTCAACGCCTACACCAATGACTTCGTTTTGGTCTATCTTGACGACATTCTGGTCTTTTCGAAGAACAAGGAGGATCATGCCAAGCACTTGCGTTTGGTACTCGATAAGCTCAGGGAACACAAGTTCTACGCCAAGTTCTCCAAGTGCGAATTTTGGCTCGATGAGGTTATTTATCTTGGTCATATCATCTCTGCCAAGGGCATTGCGGTGAATCCTGAGAAGGTGTCTGCAATTGTGAATTGGGAACCACCTCAGAACGTGAAGCAACTCCGTAGCTTCCTCGGTCTCGCAAGCTATTGTCGAAGGTTCGTGGAGAACTTTCCTAAGATCACGAAGCCTCTCTCAAATCTTCTCCAGAAGCACGTCAAGTACGTTTGGTCTCCGGAGTGTGACATTGCTTTCAACACTGAAAGAGAAATTGGTCACTGCTCCAGTTCTGACTGCTCCTGATGAATCCAAGCCGTACGAGGTCTTTTGTGATGCCTCTCTCCAAGGTCATGGCGCAATGTTGATGCAATAGAAGAAAGTTGTGGCTTATACCTCTCGCCAGTTGAAGCCCAACGAGAAGAACTACCCCACTCATGATCTTGAGTTGGCGGCAGTTGTGCATGCTCTTTTGACTTGGAGACATCTCTTATTGGGAAGAAAAGTGGACATTTTCACTGACCACAAGAGTCTCAAGTACATCTTCACTCATCCTAATCTCAACCTCAGGCAGACTTGATGGGTCGAAATGATTCAAGAGTATAATACGAGTATCGAGTATACTCCAGGCAAGGCCAATGTGATTGCTGACGCTTTGAGCAGGAAGGCTTATTGCAACAGCCTGATTCTCAAGCCTTATCAACCCGAGCTTTGTGAAGCTTTCCGTAAACTTAATCTGCAAGTTATTCCTCAAGGTTTCCTCGCCAACCTTCAAGTCTCTCCTACCTCGGAAGACCAGATTCGCCAAGCCCAACTTCTTGATGCTATGGTGAAGAAGGTGAAGATTGGGATTGCCAAGAGTCAACCCAAGTACAAGTGCTACCACCTTGACGACAAGGATACTCTCTTCTTCGAGGATCGTATTGTTGTGCCCAAAGGTGACCTCCGTAAAGTGATCATGAACGAGGCTCACAATTCTCTCCTCTCCATCCACCCTGGGAGCACGAAGATGTATCAGGACCTCAAGCAGGCTTATTGGTGGACTCGAATGAAGCGCGAGATTGCTCAATTTGTGAATGAATGTGATGTCTGTAGAAGAGTAAAGGTAGAACACCAAAGGCCAGCGGGTCTCCTCCAACCTCTTGCCATTCCAGAATGGCAGTTTGACCACATTGAGATGGACTTCGTGACTAGGTTTCCAAAGTCCAAACATGGCAATGATGCTATATTCGTTGTCATCGACAAACTCACTAAAGTGGCTCACTTTCTGCCTATCAAAGAGTCTATCACTGCAGCTCAATTGGCGGAACTCTATACCTCTCGGATTGTCTCTCTGCACGGTATTCCTCAAGTGATCTCTTCAGACCGTGGCAGCAACTTTACCTCCAAGTTTTGGGATTCTTTTCAGAAGGACATGGGCACCAACATCCGCTTCAGCATAGCTTTCCATCCTCAAACTAGCGGTCAAGTGGAGCGTGTCAACCGGATTCTTGAAGATATGCTCAGGGCTTGTGTGATCTCCTTCGGCTTGAAGTGGGAGGACTGTCTTCCTTATGCTGAATTCTCCTACAACAACAGTTTTCAAGCAAGTTTGGGCAAGGCCCCATTTGAAATTCTGTATGGCAGGAAGTGTCGTACCCCTCTCAACTGGTCTGAAACCGGTGAACGTCAGCTTCTCGGAAATGACTTAATCATAGAGGCAGAGGAAATGTGTAAAGTCATTCGAGATAACCTCAAAGCAGCCCAATCCCGCCAGAAGAGCTACTATGATAGTAAGCACCGTGATTTGGCTTTCGAGATCGGAGATCATGTTTACCTCCGCGTCTCTCCTATGAAAGGTACTCGTCGCTTCGGTATAAAAGAAAGCTTGCCCCCAGATACGTGGGACCTTTCAAGATCGTCAGCAAGAGAGGCGATCTCGCCTATCAACTCGAGCTTCCTTCAAACTTTGCAAATGTTCATGACGTGTTCCATGTCTCTCAGCTTCGAAAGTGCTTCAAGACTCCAGACCACACCGTCAACTTCGAAGACTTTGAGCTCCAAGAAGATCTCTCTTATCGTGAGCACCCCGTTGCTATTCTTGAAGAGACTGAACGCAAGACTCGCAACAAGTCAATCAAATTCCTCAAAGTCAAGTGGTCACACCATTCCGACCGTGAAGCTACCTGGGAACGCGAGGATCACCTCCGTTCTGAGTACCAGGCGTTCTTTCAGTCCTAGATCTCGGGACGAGATCCTTTCGTAGTGGTGGAGTGTTGTAACACCCCGGATATGATTTTCCTAATTTGTACTCCAACTCTTGCCGTTTCTGGCCTTAAGTTATTTTATTTTCTCGGGTTCGGGTTTTGTCTCCGTGTGTTGTTATCGTTGTCATGCATCTCATATCATCTCATCATGTGCATTGCATTTGCATACGTGTTCATCTCATGCATTCGAGTTTTTTCCCCGTTGTCCGTTTTGCATTCCGGCGCTCCTTTCTGCTCCGGTGGTCATTTCTACCTTTGCTTCGTCTGTGGAGATTAAACATTTCCGGATTGGACCGAGACTTGCCAAGCAGCCTTGGTTTACTACCGGTAGACCGCCTGTCAAGTTTCATACCATTTGGACTTCGTTTGATACTCCAACAGTTAACCGAGGGACCGAAAAGGCCTCGTGTGTGTGTTGCAGCCCAACACCCCTCCAAGTTGGCTCAAAACCCACCAAAACCCTCTCCATCATCTAGAGCGTTTGATCACGATCGTGTGGCCGAAAACCGCACCTCATTTGGACACTCCTAGCTCCCTCTATGCCTATATATACACCACCCTCCCGAAATTCGCGGATCCCCTTCGTCCAAACCCTAGATCCACCCTCTCCGCGCGGCCGGACACGTCCGCCGCCGCACGCAGCCAATCGGCGCGCGCCACGTGGCCCCGGCCACCACCGCCGCCGGCGGCCCGTCCCGGCCCAGGGCGGGCCCTCTCCACTCGGCCAATCGGGCCGCGCCCCGCCTCCCACGCACCGCCACCCGACTCCTTGCGCCGCCACGCTCCCGCTCGCCGGCCGCCGCACCTCCTCGTCGCCGGAGCCTGCGACAGCAACTCTGGCGAGCTTCGGTCGCCGCCCCCGCCGCGCCCTCGCCTCCCGACGCAGCGGCCGCGCCGCCGCACGCCCGGCGAGCCCCGACCTTCCTCCTTCCTCCTCGACGCCGGCACGAACGACACCGGCGCCGGCCTCACCGGCGAATCTCGGAATAGGCGCCACCGCTATAGTGCCCTCCAGATCCAGATCCGGATCGGGATGACTTTTTGCCCGAAACCCTAATATTTTTGGCTATGTTCATCGCATTGTAACTCCTCATCCGTAACTCCGTTTTGGGCATATAGCATATCAAAATGTTCGTCTCCGAGAGCACATCATTTCATCTCACTGCATAATTTTCATTTGAGTTCATATTGATGCCCGAAATGCTATTGGAAGAGTGCTATTTGAGATAATTGTCAGATCTGCTGCTCCAATTAGATATTTGTCATTTTTGCCATGATTATTGTGTGCATGTTATGCCCCTGAGCTCTTCATGAGTTTTGTTATATGTTTTTCCATCTATCCAGAGGTGCAACCCATGTATTTTTGTGATGTGTGTGGTGACTAGCACAAGCTTGCAAAGTGGGGCATTCGTTAATGCTGATTTCAGGGACTTAGCATTTCCACCAAGTCCTTGAGCTGTTTATCTCAATATGCCATATGTTCATGTTGATTCCTAGTGATCCGTGCCTCTTTTGAGGATGATCAGTAAGGATGTTTTGTTAATCTTGTAGTGCTCTATCCATACATGTCTTTGTTTGCAATTATGGAGCACCCTAGCTTGAGTCAATCGAGCTCTACTTTTGCTATTTCGTGAATCTGGGCAGATTGTCTACTTGTTAGCAATTTTGCCGAGGATGTTGTAGTTGATCCGTGCATGCTATGTTATTGTTCTTGCCATGTCTAGCTTGTATAATGCGTATTCTTGATGGGTGTATGCTTAGATTGTCATGCCTTGCTCTATAGTGAGTGCATCGAGCTCGTAAACATGCCTACTTGATATCTGTTTCAACATGCTCCAGTTTTCACTAAGTCCGAGAACTGATTATGTTTTTGCCATGTTCACATGCTTGCAAATGTATTTTCTGATCCCTTTTAGCTCAAGGTCACTAATGGACTTTTGTTAAGCTCTTTGAGTAGCTCCATGCCATGCTTTACTTTGCCATGTTCAGGTCCTGTAGCATATAGTTTTCATGCTCCAAAATGTGCTACCTGATCTGAGATTCCAGACAAGTGTTAATTTCACTAAGTCTGAAATCTGTTTACCAAATGCATTTTTGCCATGCTTGTTTGAACCTGTTAATGGATGAATTGGCTATAGCTCAGTGCTAGTCTTTTGTTAAGCATCATGGATGAATCCATGCCATGCATTTTGATGCCATGTTTGAGTGCTGTAGCATGTTCATCTTGTTGCATTTAGATGGCTACTTGTTGTAAATCGCAGAACGTGGTCATATTTGAATCGCTTGCCATTTCCAAACCGTAACTCCGATTCCGGCATTCTTTATATCATTTTCAAGCGATTTCATCTCACCTTTCCAGTGGCACACTTGGATTCCCAAGTTGAGGCCAGGTTCATGCATTCCTTGTCAAATCTTGCATATGCATCACATATTGCATCCCGCATAGCATACCATCTTCGCATCATGTTGTTTGAGTTTGCACGTGGTTGATTGTGTCCTTGTTGCTTGTTTGTCTTGTTTGGATAGAGCCGGGAGACGAGTTCACTAACGAGGAGCCCGTTGAGTTTGCTTTCGAGGATCCAGTCAACTCTGACAACTTTGCAGGCAAGATGATCATACCCTCGAAATCACTACTATCTTTGCTTTGCTAGATGCTCGCTCTTTTGCTATTGCCTATGCTACGATGCCTACCACTTGCTTATCATGCCTCCCAAATTGCCATGTTCAACCTCTAACCCACCATGTCCTAGCAAACCGTTGATTGGCTATGTTACCGCTTTGCTCAGCCCCTCTTATAGTGTTGCTAGTTGCAGGTGAAGATTGGAGACTGTTCCTTGTTGGAACATTATTTACTTGTTGGGATATCATTATATTATCTTGTTATCTTAAAGCATCTATATACTTGGTAAAGGGTGGAAGGCTCGGCCTCTCGCATAGTGTTTTGTTCCACTCTTGCCGCCCTAGTTTCCGTCATATCGGTGTTATGTTCCCGGATTTTTGCGTTCCTTACGCGGTTGGGTGATAATGGGAACCCCTTGATAGTTCGCCTTGATTAAAGATTTTCCAGCAATGCCCAACCTTGGTTTTACCATTTGCCACCTAGCCTCTTTTTCCCTTGGGTTTCTGGAGCCCGAGGGTCATCTTATTTAAACCCCCCCCGGGCCAGTGCTCCTCTGAGTGTTGGTCCAACCGAGCGATGTCCGGGGCTACCAGGGGCAACTCTGGGATGGCCTACCCGACGTCTGGCTCATCTGAGTGTGCCCTGAGAACGAGATATGTGCAGCTCCTATCGGGATTTGTCGGCACATTCGGGCGGTGTTGCTGGATTTGTTTTAACTTGTCGAAGTGTCTTGTAGAACCGGGATACCGAGTCTGATCGGAATGTCTCGGGAGAAGGTCTATTCCTTCATTGACCGTGAGAGCTTGTCATGGGCTAAGTTGGGACTCCCATGCAGGGATTTGAACTTTCGAAAGCCGTGCCCGCGATTATGGGCAGATGGGAATTTGTTAATGTCCGGTTGTAGATAACTTGAACCTTAACTTAATTAAAATGAATCAACCATGTGAGTTACCGTGATGGTCTCTTCTCGGCGGAGTCCGGGAAGTGAACACGGTGTTGGAGTAATGCTTGCCGCAGGTTGTCCTCTAGCTACTCGTTCGCGCTTTGCCTTCTCTTCTCGCTCTCTTTTGCGAACAGGTTAGCCACCATATATGCTAGTCGCTTGCTGCAGCTCCACATATATTACCTTGCCTTTCCTATTAAGCTTAAATAGTCTTGATCGCGAGGGTGCGAGATTGCTGAGTCCCTATGGCTCACAGATTACTTCCAAACTAGATGCAGGGCCTGATGACTCCGTTCCAGATGACGCGCTTGAGCTCAAGTGGGAGTTCGACGAGGACTCACGCCGATACTACGTGTCTTTCCCTGATGATCAGTAGTGGTGCCCAGTTGGGCTGATCGGGACCGTGTCGCTTGTTGGGTTTATCTTTTATTTTGGCGCCGTAGTCGGGCCATGAGTGTTTGAATGTTGTAATGCTATTTATGTTCTTTGATTGACGTGGCGAGTGTAAGCCAACTATGTATCTCCCCTTTTATTATCTATATTACAAGGGATGCTGTGAAGATCGCCTAACTTGCGACATTGCTTTCGATGCGGTTATGTCTAAGTCGTGCCTCAACACATGGGAGCTATAGCCGCATCGAGGGCGTTACAACTGTGAGCCACAGGGACTCAGCAATCTCGCACCCTCGCGATCAAGACTATTTAAGCTTATAGGTAAGGCAAGGGATAATATATGTGGAGCTGCAGCAAGCGACTAGCATATATGGTGGCTATCCTGTTCGCAAAAGATGGCGAGAAGAGGAGGCAAAGCGCGAACGAGTAACTAGAGAACATCCTACGGCAAGCATTACTCCAACACCGTGTTCACTTCCCGGACTCCGCCGAGAAGAGACCATCACGGTAACTCACACTGTTGATTCATTTTAATTAAGTTAAGGTTCAAGTTGTCTACAACCGGACATTAACAAATTCCCATCTGCCCATAACCGCGGGCACGGCTTTCGAAAGTTCAAATCCCTGCAAGGGAGTCCCAACTTAGCCCATGACAAGCTCTCACGGTCAACGAAGGAATAGACCTCCTCCCGAGACATTCCAATCAGACTCGGTATCCTGGTTCTACAAGACACTTCGACAAGTTAAAACAAATCCAGCAACACCGCCCGAATGTGCCGACAAATCCCGATAGGAGCTGCACACATCTCGTTCTTAGGGCACAATCGGATAAGAAATCCGTACAACTAAAACCAGCCCTCGAGTTTCCCCGAGGTGGCACTGCAAGGGGCTCTAGGTTGGACCAACACTTAGAGGAGCACTGGCCCGGGGGGGTTTAAATAAGATGACCCTCGGGCTCCGGAAACCCAAGGGAAAAGAGGCTAGGTGGAAAATGGTAAAACCAAGGTTGGGCATTGCTGGAAAAGCTTTAATCAAGGTGAACTATCAAGGGGTTCCCATTATAACCCAACCGCGTAAGGAACGCAAAATCCGGGAACATAACACCGATATGACGGAAACTAGGGCGACAAGAGTGGAACAAAACACTAGGCGAGAGGCCGAGCCTTCCACCCTTTACCAAGTATATAGATGCATTAAGATTACAAGATAATATAATGATATCCCAACAAGTAAATAATGTTCCAACAAGGAACGGTCTCCAATCTTCACCTGCAACTAGCAACGCTATAAGAGGGGCTGAGCAAAGCGGTAACATAGCCAATCAATGGTTTGCTAGGACATGGTGGGTTAGAGGTTTGACATGGCAATTTGGGGGGCATGATAAGCAAGTGGTAGGCATCGAAGCATAGGCATAGCAAAAGAGCGAGCATCTAGCAAAGCAAAGATAGTAGTGATTTCGAGGGTATGATCATCTGGCCTGCAAAGTTGTCAGAGTTGACTGGATCCTCGAAAGCAAACTCAACGGGCTCCTCGTTAGCGAACTCGTCTCCCGGCTCTACCCAAACAAGACAAACAAGCAACAAGGACACAATCAACCACGTGCAAAGCTCAACCAATATGATGCGAACATGGTATGCTATGCGGGATGCGATATGTGATGCATATGCAAGATTTGGTAAGGAATGCATGAACCCAGCCTCAACTTGGAAAACCAAGTGTTCCACTGGAAATATGAGATGAAATCGCTTGAAAACGATATAAAGAACGCCGGAATCGGAGTTACGGTTTGGGAATGGCAAGCAATTCAAATATGACCATGTTCTGTGATTTACAGCAAGTAGCCAACTAGATGCAGCAAGATGAACATGCTACAGCACCCAAACATGGCATCAAAATACATGACAGGGATCCATTCATGATGCTTAACAAAAGAGGAACACTGAGCTACGGCCAATTCATCCATTAACTGGTTCAAACAAGCATGGCAAAAATGCATTTGGTAAACAGATTTCAGACTTACTGAAATTAACACTTGTCTGGAATTTCAGATCAGGTAGCACACTTTGGGGCATAAAAACCATATGCTACAGGACCTGAACATGGCAAAGTAAAGCATGGCATGGAGCTACTCAAAGAGCTTAACAAAAGTCCCTTAGTGACCTTGAGCCAAAAGGGATCATAAAATACATTTGCAAACATGCGAACATGGCAAAAACATAATCAGTTATCAGACTTAGTGAAAACTGGAGCATGCAAAAACAGATATCAAGTAGGCATGTTTACGAGCTCGATGCACTCACTACACAACATGTCATGACAATCTAAGCATACATCCATCAAGAATACACAAAATATAAGCTAGACATGGCAAGAACAATAGCATAGCATGCACGGATCAACTACAACATCCTCGGCAAAATTGCTAACAAGTAGACAATCTGTCCAGATTCACGAAATGACAAAAGTAGAGCTTGATTGACTCAAGCTAGGTTGCTCCATAATTGCAAACAAAGACATGGATGGATAGAGCACTATAAGATTAACAAAACATCCTTACTGATCATCCTCAAAAGAGGCATGGATCACTAGGAAACAACATGAACATATGGCATATTGAGATAAACAGGTCAAGGACTTAGTGGAATTGCTAACTCCCTGAAATCAGCATTAACGAATGCTCCACTTTGCAAGCTTGTGCTAGTCACCACACACATCACAAAAATACAAGGGTTGCACCTCTGGATAGATGGCAAAACATATAACTAAACACATGTAGAGCTCAAGGGCATATCATGCACACAATAATCATGGCAAAAAATGACAAATATCTAATTGGAGCAGGAGATCTGACAATTATCTCAAATAGCACTCTTCTAACAGCATTTCAGGCATCAAGATGAACTCAAATGAAGATGATGCAGTGAGATGAAATGATGTGCTCTCTGAGACGAACATTTTGATATGCTATATGCCCAAAACGGAGCTACGGATGCACAGTTACGATGCGATGAACAGGGGCAAAATATCTAGGGTTTGAGACAAAAGTCAACCGTCTCACCCAGATCCAGATCCGGTTGCACGCGAACCGAGGAGATTACCGAAGTGTACTGTAGCCGCCGAAGGGAAGCGGGGCGTCGCCGGACTGTTGGGCGTGGCCGGATCCGGCCGGGCTCCGGTCGCCGGAGTCATGACCGGTGGCGGGGCGGAGTAGTGAAGGGAGCCGGCGTGCGGCGGAGGTAGCCTTGGGCGGCGGAGGGCGCGGTGCGGCCCGGCAATGGCGGCGCGGTGGCGGAGGTGGCCGGCGGCGGCTGGGGTCGGGGAAGAGGCGCCGGGCGGCGGCGGACGAAGACCGGGCGGCGGGGTCGGCGATTGGGCCGCGGGGGCCCTCCCCGGGCCGAGCGGGCCGGCAGCGGGTGGAGGCGGCGATGTGGGCGCACGGGCCACGTGGTGCCCTGCGATAGGTCCGGGCGGGCGGCGGACGATGTCCGGCCGGCACGGACGTGTCCGGCGCGGCGCGAGGTGGCGGATCTAGGGTTTCGGGGAAGGGGAAACGGGAATTTCGGAGGGGGGTGTATTTATAGGCATGGAGGGAGCTAGGAGTGTCCAAATGAGGTGCGGTTTTCGGCCACGCGATCATGATCGAACGCTCTAGATGATGGAGAGGGTTTTGGGCTAACTTGGAGGGGTTTTGGGCTGCAACACACACGAGGCCTTTTCGGTCCCTCGGTTAACCGTTGGAGCATCAAACGAAGTCCAAATGGTACGAAACTTGACAGGCGGTCTACCGGTAGTAAACCAAGTCCGCTTGGCAAGTCTCAGTACAATCCGGAAATGTTTAATCCCCACACATGAAAGAAAGGTAGAAATGACCACCGGAGGAGAACGGAGCACCGGAATGCAAAACGGACAACGGGGAAAATTCTCGAATGCATGAGATGAACACATATGCAAATGCAATGCACATGATGACATGATATGAGATGCATGACAACGATAACAACACGCGTAGACAAAAACCCGAACCCGAGAAAATAAAATAACTTAACGCCGGAAACGGCAAGAGTTGGAGTACATATTGGGAAAATCATATCCGGGGTGTTACAGCTCAGGTCACCTTGCCAAAGAGTGCAATCAGAAAAGGAACCAGCTGGCTTTGCCTTAAACTGGCCGTAACAACCAGCCCCACAACAACAATGCCAGGCCTTATGGTCGTGGTCAGGCTAATCATGTTGATCTGAATGAAGCTCATGACCAGCCTGCTATTGTGATGGGTACTCTCCTTGTTAATTCAGTACCAGCATCTGTTTTATTTGATTCAGGAGCATCGCATTCATTCATGTCAAAAAAATTTGCATATGGACACGACATTCGATGCGAGCCCATGAACACTCCAATAGTGGTACGCACCCCTGCGGGTCAGTGTCGAACTACCATGATTGGTCGCGACATCCCCGTTGAAATTGAAGGGTTGGAATTTCATGTTTCTCCCATTATTCTAGAGTCTTCCAATATTGACCTCATTCTGGGAATGGAATGGTTGAAAGCACATACTGCATCCATCGTTTGTGCCACCAAAGTCATTCATCTCCTACATCCTTCTGATGAGATAGTAAGCTACCATGCTCAGATTGTTCAAAACGCTGAAGCACGACTTTATGCTTTGAATGCGTTGAACGTGGCACCTCTTGAGGGAATTGAAAAGATCCTAGTTGTTCGCGACTTCCTAGACGTCTTTCCAGAAACTTCCAGGAATACCTCCTACTCGGGCTGTCGAGTTCGTCATCGACTTGAAACCAGGCACCGTTCCTATTGCCAAACGACCCTACAAGATGCCGCCTCACGAACTCCTTGAACTTAAGGAGGAAATCGACAAATCTCTTTGCAGTGGTTTCATTCGTCCAAGTTCCTCATCTTGGGGAGCACCTTCTCTCTTTGTGAAGTAGAAGGATGGAACGAACCGTTTGGTCCAAGACTATCGTCCTATCAACCAAGCTACAATTTAGAACAAATATCCCCTTCCTCGGATCAATGATCTGTATGATCAACTGGCTGGTTCATCGATATTCTCTAAACTCGACTTGAGGTTGGGTTACCATCAGATCCGTGTTCGTGAAGAGGATATTCCAAAGACCGCATTCGTCACTCGTTATGGTTCTTACGAGTACACCGTCATGTCTTTTGGCTTGACCAATGCTCCAGCCACATTCTCTCGTCTGATGAACTACATATTCATGGATTACTTCGACAAGTTCGTCGTAGTCTATCTGGATGATATCCTGGTATATTCGAAGAACAAAGAAGAACATGCTGAACATCTCCGACTTGTTCTAGAGAAGCTTCGAGAACATCAACTTTATGCCAAGTATTCCAAGTGCGAATTTTGGTTCCCCGAAGTCACCTACCTTCGGCATGTCATCTCCAAGGATGGTATTGCCGTCAACCCAGAGCGCGTTCAGGCTATTCTTGACTGGACCCCTCCGAAGACTGTCAAGCAAGTCAGAAGCTTTTTCGGTCTAGCTAGCTATTGTCGCCGCTTTGTCGAGAACTTCTCCAAGATCGCCAAGCCACTAACCAATCTGCTACACAAAGGCGTTAAGTTCGATTGGACAGACAAATGTCAGGAAAGTTTCCAGGCACTCAAAGACAAGCTGACATCTGCCCCAGTGCTTGCTCCCCCTGATTCTCGCAAGGACTTTGTCATCTATTGCGACGCTTCATGTCAAGGATTAGGCTGTGTCCTAATGCAAGAGCGCAAAGTGATTGCTTATGCCTCTCGTCAAGTACGTCCTCACGAAGAGAACTACCCAGTTCATGACCTTGAGCTTGCTGCGGTTATCTTTGCACTGAAGCTATGGCGACAGTACCTTCTCGGTAATCGTTGCGAGATCTTCACTGATCATCAGAGTCTGAAGTACCTGTTTACAGCCAGATCTGAACCTCCGTCAGCAGCGATGGATGGAAGCTATTGCTGACTACAACTACGGTATATCTTATACACCTGGCAAGGCTAATGTAATGGCAGATGCCCTGAGCCGTAAGTCTTATTGCAACAATCACATGGTCTTCAAAACTCAACCCCGCCTTTATGAAGAGCTATGCAAGCTAAACCTTCAACTAGTTCCACAAGGTTCTCTGAATAACCTTGTCCTAGAACCAACTCTGCTGAAAGAAATTAAGTCTGCTCAAGCCAAAGATGCTCATGTGGATTTGATGAAGAAGGATCTTACCTTAGAGAAATCCAGAGATTTCTCACTTAGTGAAGATGGAACCTTATACTTCAGAGATCGCATTGTCGTACCCCGGTTCGAGCTTATGACAGAGAAGGTGATGAAAGAAGCGCATGATACCCCTCTCTCTATTCATCCGGGAAGTACCAAGATGTATCTAGACATCCGTCAAAAGTACTGGTGGTCTAACATGAAGCAAGACATTGCTCGATATATTGAAGAATGTGACGTTTGTCGTCGCGTCAAAGCAGAACATCAGAAACCGGCTAGACTTCTACAACCGCTTCCGATTCCTGAATGGAAGTGGGATAAGATTCAGATGGACTTCGTCACTGGCCTTCGCAAGTCTCAGAAAGGTAATGATGCTATCTTTGTCGTCATCGACCAATTCTCAAAGGTTGCTCACTTCCTGCTAGTCAAGGAGACTATTACTTCTAGTCAATTAGCAAACTTGTATATCTCCAGAATTGTGTCGCTCCACGGCATTCCGAAGGAGATCAGTTCAGACCACGGAAGTATTTTCACTTCTAAGTTCTGGGATAGTTTCCAAGAGGCAATGGGAACTCATATTACCTGGAGCACTGCTTATTATCCCCAATCCCAAGGCCAAGTCGAGCGAGTCAATCAAATTCTTGAAGACATGCTTCGAGCTTGTGTTATTTCTTTTGGCAAGAAGTGGGAAGAATCTCTCCCTTATGCGGAATTCTCTTATAACAACAGTTATCAAGCCAGCTTGAGATGGCACCCTTCGAAGTGCTTTATGGACGTAAGTGCCAAACCCCTCTGAATTGGTCAGAAACTGGGGAACGGACGCTCATTGGTCCAGACATTATTCAACAAGCTGAAGAGCAGGTTCCCATTGTCCGGGATAATCTCAAGGCGGCCCAGTCCCGTCAGAAGAGCAACTATGACCGGAAACATTGGGGTTCAACTTATCAACCTGGTGAACAAGCTTATCTGCGTGTCACTCCTTTGAGAGGCACTCATCGGTTCAGAGTGAAGGTCAAGCTAGCTCCGCGCTACATTGGTCCCTTCCGCATCCTCGCCGGACTGGTGGCTTATCAACTGGAGTTGCCACCTTAGTTCTCTCACGTCCATGACGTCTTCCATGTGTCGCAACTTCGTCGATGCTTCAAGGATCCGGAATGTGAAGTGGATCCGGAATTGATTGAAGTTCAAGATGATCTCACATACAAAGAGCATCCGATCTGCATTCTTGAAGAAGCTGAACGTCGAACACGCCAGAAGGTTACCAAGTTCCTCAAGGTGCAATGGTCACATCATTCTAAAGATGAAGCCTCCTGGGAACGCAAGGATAACCTCCGTGCTGAATACCCCGATTTGTTCCCTTCTACCTCTTAATTCTCAGGACAAGAATTTCTTTTTAGAGGCGGAGAGTTGTAACACCCCGGTGTAATGATGCTACAGTAACCATTGGGGTTAAGCTAATCATTTTGCTAAACAAGTGCTTGATCATCTTTGTTTCCTCTCTCAAAGAATTCTAGTTGAATTCAAATTCAAAGTTTGTGTGAAATTCAAAATGCTCAAACATGAAAACTAAAATGTTCATCATGTGGAAAGTATTCTTCTGGTAATATTGGTGGTGAACCAACATTTTTGCAAATGTGTAGGTGGCCTAAAATAACTAAAACAGAAAGCAAAAAAGGGAAAGCAGAGGGGAGAGAGAGGGCCCCTGGCCTCCCCTTGGGCTTCGGCCCACCCCAGTTGGCCGGCCCACCTCACCCAGCCTGGCCGGCCCGGCTCCCTGAAGCGCGCCTCCCTCATGTTCCTCCGACCGGGCGAGGCAGAGCGCGCCCGTCGCCACCGAGCCACCTCGCCGGTGACGCCTCGGCGAGGGGATAAGGCTGCCTCCCCCTCCGGCTCCTCGAGTCCTCCCCCTGTCACTCCTACTCACTTCGCCCTCTCCCCTCCCCTCCTCAGATTCACCGCACCGCACCGCCCGAGCGAAGCCATCACCGTGGCCTCGCCGTGCCCGTGGCCACCGGCCGCTGTCCTCCATCCGCCCGTGTCCGGGAACTTCCTCGTCCCTGCCTACGCCGATTGCGGCAACCTCCCCGCGCACGGAGCCCCTGCCCCGTCGGCTTCGAGGTCATCTTCGACCTTCGGATGCACGAGCTCACCACTGTCGATTCGCTCCGCCGAGCCTCCCCCGAGCCCATGTTTGGACACCTGCAGGGCCCGGTGAGCTCCCCACAGACTCCCCTCTCTCCCTGTGTCCTCGCGTGCTCTCTAGCTAGCCGGACCCGCCCTCGTGCTCCGGCCATAGATATGGCCGCGCTATGCGAGCCGCTCGAGCTCTCCAGCTCTAGCGCGTGCGGTGGGCGCGCTCCAGAGCGCCCCTAGCGCCGAGCGCCACCCCTAGCTCGCCCCCTGACCCGCTCCCGCCTCGTTTTGTCTGAAGGACGAACCCCTGCCGCCTTTGCCGCGCTCTAGTTGCCGTCGTTGCTGCCCGCCCCGCGCTCCCAAGCCGCTGCTGCCCCTCCCGACCGCCCTAGCATGCTCGTGGTAAGCTGCAGGGCCCGCCCCCCTTCTAAACGCGCTCGCAAACACCCTGTAGCCGCGCCTCCGCCTGGTCCGAACGCGGTTGCCGCCATGGTTCATCGCCGGCGTCCTTGCCGGCCCCCTCCGCTCGTTCTGTCGCCACCATCAGGCCCGCGGCGAAGTGGCCGTTCGAAAACAACCGGCCACGCCCCGAACGGCCGCCCGGAGCCGGATTCCGACGAGATCCAACGCATCTCCGCCGCAGGAGCGCTCGCCGCGGCTCCACCGGCGCCGGTGCCGACGTGGCCGACCGGGGCCACCCCCTTAGGTCACTGCCCAGTGGCCCAACTGGCCTTGTTGACCCAATCAACGGCTGACTGGGCATCGCCCTGTCACTGCCAGTGGGTCCCCCGTGGGCCCCTTGACTGGTCAGCTAGTGTGTTGACTGCTGATGCAGTAATGATGCCGTGATGACGTCATAATTACCTTTTCTGTCTTTATAAATAATTTCAGAATATGCTTTAAACTTTAGAAATTCATAGTAATTAAACCGTAGCTCGGATGAAAATGTTTTCTATATGAAAGTTGCTCAGAAAAATCCCACGAATCCGAATGCGTGGTCCATTCACCTGTCACATGCCCCTAGCATGCTGAACATGGAACCGTCCCCTCTCTTTCATCTGTCCGGAATTCGTCTAACGCCAGGAATTCATCCTCGGATGTTTATCCCCTCAGTCTGCAACGTGTAGTACTTCGTTAGGACAACCTAGCTCTACCTTTCGTCATGTTATGCCTTGTGATGCATTGTTTGTTCTGTATTTACTGTTTCTTCCCCCTCTTCTCTCCGGTAGACCCCGAGGCCGACGATGCCGCTGTGATCGACTATGTCACTGACGACCCCTCCTTGTCTGAGCAACCAGGCAAGCAAACCCTCCTTGAGCATTTCGATATTGCCCATTTCTTTCCCTCTCATGCTTGCATTAGAACTGCTACTGCTTTCTGTATGATCCTACTCTGATGCATAGCATGTTTTGTTACCTGCTTATCCTAAACTGCTTAGTATAGGTTTGTTAGTGATCCATCAGTGACCCCCACCTTGTCCCAGTTGCCTTGCTTTATGTTCGATGACTCGATCAACGTGATCGAAGACCAGGCCCCGACACCGCACATCACTTTCCCCTTAGTTGCTCGACACTACTGGGTTACTATCGAGTGCCGAGGGTGAAACCTCTTCAGCACTTCTGATGTTAACCCTGTAGTGTAGTCATTCGGTCGTGGTCATCGAGGGTGATTTCCTCCTTAACCACTTCCGTTACGACTCTGTCGTGCAACACCTCAAGTGTGAACCTCGGGGGGATTCCTCTTACATTCACCTTGATGATTACATCTAGTGGAATTCATCGGGGGTGATTCCTTGGGTTTTCCCCTTGATGTTTGGAC
This sequence comes from Triticum urartu, assembly GCF_003073215.2. Taxonomy (NCBI): domain Eukaryota; kingdom Viridiplantae; phylum Streptophyta; class Magnoliopsida; order Poales; family Poaceae; genus Triticum; species Triticum urartu. The sequence goes on from NC_053022.1 coordinate 52,030,264, forward strand.
ACACGGATACTTGGACTTTACCACTGTTACTTGGAAAAACGGGTCGACCCTGAGGGTTACCCGCGCGAGCTTAATTGCGAGTGATGTGGAGTCGGGCGGACCTGGAAGGTGCCCGCGAGATAATTAGGAGGCGTGGCCGGGCATTCCTAGCCCTTGCCGCAAGTCCTCCAGACGGGGCAACGGGGTCACATCTTTCGTGAGTCTCTGCTTGTTACCGCGTGCTCCTAATCCACTACAGTTTGGATATTTGATCCGAGGGGCCTCTGGCCTGTTAGCACTAATGTATGGGTGTTCTGCGTCGTATACACCAGCCGAAGCTTAATAGACGTCAGCAACTGAGTGGCGCGCGCCGGGTTGGACTGCGTAAGCTCCTGCCTTGTTGAAGGAGGTAGCTAGGTCTGCTCACCGGCTGCGTTCGCAATGTGCAGGAGTTCCCGGGGAGATGGCCCATGACCCCTGGGGGCATAGGTTTAGTCCGGCGTGTTGGCCTCTCTATTAAGCCTGGGTCGAGTTGCGGCGTATTGTTTGGCCGAGGCTGGGCATGACCCAGGAAAGTGTGTCCGGCCAGAGTTAATCAAGCATGGTGGGGTAAGTTGGTGCACCCCTGCAGGGAAGAAAACATCTATCGATAGCCTGTCCTATGGTGACGGACACTTGGAGTTGTATCCCGATCGATACAACTAGAACTGGATACTTGAGATGAGACATGGAGATGAGACTTGGATATGAGATGATAACTGGATAGTATGGCTCTGGGATTGCTTTCTCGCAGGGAGTCGAGAAAGGATCTCTGGCCGAGGTTGATAACACTACTGCTACTTTACTTTATGCTACTCTACTCCCTCCTGTTGCTGCAAGATGGTGGTTCCCAGAAGATGCTAGTCTTCGATAGGCTAGGCTTTCCCCTTCCCTTCTGGCATTCGGCAGTTTAGTCCACAGATACAACCCATTCCTTTGATACAGATGCATACTTAGTTTAGATCTGATGTAAGTCTTGCGAGTACTTTGGATAAGTACTCACGATTGCTTTGCTACTTCTTTTTCCCCCATACCCGATTGTTGCGACCAGATGACGGATCCCAGGAGCCAGACGACACCACTGATGACTACTGCTACCCCGAGGGTGCCTACTACTACGTAACGACCGCTGACGACTTGGAGTAGTTAGGAGGCTCCCAGGCATGAGGCCTTGCCTTTTCGATCATTGTTGCTTTTGTGCTAGCCTTCTTAAGGCAATCTTGTTTAACTCATGTCTATACTCAGATATTGTTGCTTCCGCTGACTCTTGTGTTCGAGCTTATGTATTCGAGCCCTCGAGGCCCCTGGCTTGTAATATAAAGCTTGTATTATTTTATTTTGTGTCTAGAGTTGTGTTGTGATATCTTCCCGTGAGTCCTTGATCTTGATCGTACACATTTGCGTGTATGATTAGTGTACGATTGAATCGAGGGCGTCACAAGTTGGTATCAGAGCCGACTGCCTGTAGGTAGCCCCCTTTCCAACTCCTTGGCCGAAGTCAAGTCTAGTCACTACAAAAACTCTTACTAACATGGTTGTGTGTCTTACGGGCCCACGTCGCCATTTGGGTGGTATTAGGATCTTTTATTCCTCGTCTATACTCTGGGACTCTGATCTCTCTTCTATTCGGGTTTAAATGGTTTTACTAACCCTAACATTAGGATCCCGTGACCACATTCATCCCAAAGTTGGATAAGCCATAGTTTTTCCTTAGAATAGTATTCTGGATAGTACACGCACTATCGTGATGACAACGAAGTGGTATCCATCGTACCTTGTTCATTATGCATGTTTCATCATGAATGATCCTTGTTTTTACAAATGCTCAATGCTGAACTACCCCCTGTTACTTGTTAGCAGGATGCTTAGACCCGCTGGTCGTGGCCGTGGTGCCAACGATCCACCACCGCCCGAATTCTTTGCCGGAATGATGCAACAATTTGAGCTGAACCGCCAGTTCATGGAAGGAATGATGGCTCCGTTTCCTCGTATGAACATGAATCAACAGCCAACCCCAGGAACTCTGCAGGACTTAATGCGTCTCAACCCAACTATTTACCGCAGCTCAACTCAACCCCTTGATGCTGATGACTGGCTCCGCGACATCGCATATGAAATGGAATCTGCTAGTGTTGCCCCTGCCAACTATGTCACCTTTGCATCCTTCTTCCTCAAGGGTCCCGCTGCTCAATGGTGGGACAGCCACAGCGTACCCTACCTGCTGGAACGGTCATCACTTGGCCGGATTTCCAAGCTGCCTTCCATGCCCGCTTCATTCCTCAGGGAATCATGGACAGGAAGAAGCGAGATTTCCGCAACCTCACCCAAGGCAACAATACTGTAGATGCTTATCAGCGGGAATTTCTGGACTTGTCTCGTTATGCTGAAGAAGACATTGCAACTGATGCTCGTAGGCAAGAAAAGTTCCGTGATGGACTTCACCCTGATATTAAGCTGGCACTGCTCGCTCATGACTTTGTCGACTTCGCCACCTTGGTGAACAAGGCTATTCAGGTTGAGACTGGTCTTCAGGAACACCAGGGATCCCTTAGGTGCAGCCGTGACGCTGGCTCATCTTCAGGCCCATCAACATAGAAGCATCGGATATGGATTCCCCACAGCATGTATCGTGATGACCGCTGACGACTTGGAGTACTTAGGAGGCTCCCAGGCATGAGGCCTTGCCTTTTCGATCATTGTTGCTTTTGTGCTAGCCTTCTTAAGGCAATCTTGTTTAACTCATGTCTGTACTCAGATATTGTTGCTTCCGCCGACTCTTGTGTTCGAGCTTATGTATTCGAGCCCTTGAGGCCCTTGGCTTGTAATATAAAGCTTGTATTATTTTATTTTATGTCTAGAGTTGTGTTGTGATATCTTCCCGTGAGTCCTTGATCTTGATCGTACACATTTGCGTGTATGATTAGTGTACGATTGAATCGAGGGCGTCATAGGCCACGAGGGGCCCACGAGGGTGGAGGGCGCGCCCTAGGGGGGTGGGCGCAGCCCCCTACCTTGTGGCCTCCTCGAAGCTTCCCTTACGTGCACTTCAAGTCTTCTGGGCTTGTTTCCTTCCAAAAATGAGTTCCATGAAGTTTCAGGTCAATTGGACTCCATTTATTTTCCTTTTCTTCGAAACCCTAAAACAAGGTAAAAACAGAAACTGGCATTGGGCTCTGGGTTAATAGGTTAGTCCCCAAAATGATATAAAAGTGTATAATAAAGCCCATAAACATTCAAAACAGCAGATAATATAGCATGGAGCAATCAAAAATTATAGATACGTTGGAGACGTATCAGCATCCCCAAGCTTAATTCCTGCTCGTCCTCGAGTAGGTAAATGATAAAAGCAGAATTTTTTATGCGGAGTGCTACTTGGCATAATTTCAATGTAATTCTTCTTAATTGTGGCATGAATTCAGATCCATAAGATTCAAGATAAAAGTTCATATTGACATAAAAATAGTAATACTTCAAGCATACTAACTAAGCAATCATGTCTTGTCAAAATATCATGGCCAAAGAAAGCTATCCCTACAAAATCATATAGTCTGGCTATGCTCCGTCTTCACCACACAAAGTATTTAAATCATGCACAACCCCGATGACAAGCCAAGCAATTGTTTCATACTTTTGTAATCTCAAACTCATAAACTTTCACGCAATACATGAGCGCGAGCCATGGATATTGCACTATGGGTGGAATAGGATATAATGAGGGGGGTTATGTGGAGAAGACAAAACGAAGAAAGTCTCACATCAACGAGGCTAATCAATGGGCTATGGAGATGCCCACCGATTGATGTTAATGCAAGGAGTAGGGATTGCCATCCAACGGATGCAATAGAGCTATAAATGTATGAAATCTCAACAAAAGAAACTAGTGGGTGTGCATCCAACTTGCTTGCTCATGAAGACCTAGGGCACTTGAGGAGGCCCATTGTTGGACTATACAAGCCAAGTTATATAATGAAAAATTCCCACTAGTATATGAAAGTGATAACATGAGAGACTCTCTACTATGAAGATCATGGTGCTACTTTGAAGCACAAGTGTGGTAAAAGGATAGTAACATTGTCCCTTCTCTCTTTTTCTCTCATTTTTTATTTTTTTTATTTGGGCCTTTTCCTCTTTTTATGGCCTCCTTTTTCTCTTTTTTTATTTGGGCTTCTTTGGCCTCTTTTATTTATTTATTTTTCGTCAGGGGTCTCATCCCGACTTATGGGGGAATCATAGTCTCCATCATCCTTTCCTCACTGGGACAATGCTCTAATAATGATGATCATCACACTTTTATTTACTTACAACTCAAGAATTACAACTCGATACTTAGAACAAAATATGACTCTATATGAATGCCTCCGGCGGTGTACCGGGATGTGCAATGACTCATGAGTGACATGTATGAAAGGATTATGAACGGTGGCTTTGCCACAAATACGATGTCAACTACATGATCATGCAAGCAATATGACAATGGTGGAGCGTGTCATAATAACGGAACGGTGGAAAATTGCATGGCAATATATCTCGGAATGGCTATGGAAGTGCCATAATAGGTAGTTATGGTGGCTATTTTGAGGAAGGTATATGGTGGGTTTATGATACCGGCGAAAAGTGCGCGGTATAAGAGAGGCTAGCAAAGGTGGAAGGGTGAGAGTGCGTATAATCCATGGACTCAACATTAGTCATAAAGAACTCATATACTTATTGCAAAAATCTACAAGTTATCAAAGCAAAGTATTACACGCATGCTCCTAGGGGGATAGATTTGTAGGAAAAGACCATCGCTCGTCCCCGACCGCCACTCATAAGGAAGACAATCAATAAATAAATCATGCTCCGACTTCATCACATAACGGTTCACCATACGTGCATGCTACGGGAATCACAAACTTTAACACAAGTATCTCTCAAATTCACAACTACTAAACTAGCATGACTCTAATATTACCATCCTCATATCTCAAAACAATCATCAAGTATCAAACTTCTCATAGTATTCAATGCACTTTATATGATAGTTTTTACTATTCTTGGATGCCTAGCATATTAAGATTATTTAAGCAAATTACCATGCTATTTAAAACTCTCAAAATGATATAAGTGAAGCATGAGAGTTCATCTATTTCTATAATACCACCACCATTCTCTAAAAAGATATAAGTGAAGCACTAGAGCAAACGACAAACTACTCCGAAAGATATAAGTGAAGATTAATGAGTAGTCGAATAATTATGCAACTATGTGAAGACTCTCTAACATCTAAGATTTTCAAATATTGGTATTTTATTCAAACATCAAGCAAAACTAAACAAAATAAAATGATGCTCCAAGCAAAAAACATATCATGTGGTAAATAAAAATATAGCTCCAAGTAAAGTTACCGATGAACGAAGACGAAAGAGGGGATGCCTTCCGGGGCATCCCCAAGCTTAGGCTCTTGGCTATCCTTGAATATTACCTTGGGGTGACTTGGGAATCCCCAAGCTTAGGCTCTTTCCACTCCTTATTCCATAGTCCATCGAATCCTTACCCAAAACTTGAAAACTTCACAACACAAAACTTAACAGAAAACTCGTAAGCTCCGTTAGTATAAGAAAATAAATCACCACTTCAAGGTATTGTAATGAACTCATTGTTTATTTATATTGGTGTTAAACCTACTGTATTCCAACTTCTCTATGGTTTATAAACTCTTTTACTAGACATAGATTCATCAAAATAAGTAAACAACACATGAAAAAACAGAATCTGTCAAAAACAGAACAGTCTGTAGTAATCTGGATCAAACGTATACTTCTGGAACTCATAAAATTCTCAAATAAATTGCTGGATCTGAGAAATTTATCTATTAATCATCTTCAAAAATAATTAACTAAATATCACTCTCCAAATAAACATGGCATCAATTCTCGTGAGCGCTAAAGTTTTTGTTTTTTACAGCATGATCAACAAGACTCTCCCCAAGTCTTCCCAAAGGTTCTACTTGGCACAAACACTAATTAAAAGCATAAAACCACATCTAAAAAGAGGCTAGATGAATTATTTATTACTAAACAAGAACAAAAATCAAGGAACAAAAATAAAATTGGGTTGCCTCCCAACAAGCGCTATCGTTTAACGCCCCTAGCTAGGCATGATGATTTCAATGATGCTCACATAAAAGATAATAATTGAAATATAAAGAGAGCATCATGAAGAATATGACTAGCACATTTAAGTCTAACACACTTCCTATGCATAGGGATCTTGTGAGCAAACAACTTGTGGGAACAAGAATCAACTTGCATAGGATGGTAAAACAAGCATAACTTCATAACTTTAAGCACATAGAGAGGAAACTTGATATTATTGCAATTCCTACAAGCATATGTTCCTCCCTCATAATAATTTTCAGTAGCATCATGAATGAATTCAACAATATAACCAGCACCTAAAGCATTCTTTTCATGATCAATAAGCATAGAAATTTTATTACTCTCCACATAAGCAAAATTCTTCTCATGAATAATAGTGGGAGCAAACTCAACAAAATAATTATCATGTGATTGAAAATTAAGATCAAGATGACAAGTTTCATGGTTATCATTATTCTTTAAAGGATACATGTCATCACAATAATCATCATAGATAGGAGGCATGCTTTCATCATAATAAATTTGCTCATCAAAACATGGGGGACAAAAAATATCATCTTCATCAAACATAGCTTCCCCAAGCTTGTGGCTTTGCATATCATTAGCATCATGGATATTCAAGGAATTCATACTAACAACATTGCAATCATGCTCATCATTCAAATATTTAGTGCCAAACATTTTATAGATTTCTTCTTCTAGCACTTGAGCACAATTATCCTTTCCATCATACTTACGAAAGATATTAAAAAGGTGAAGCGTATGAGACAAACTCAATTCCATTTTTTATAGTTTTCTTTTATAAACTAAACTAGTGATAAAACAAGAAACTAAAAGACTCGATTGCAAGATCTAAAGATATACCTTCAAGCACTCACCTCCCCAGCAACGGCGCCAGAAAAGAGCTTGATGTCTACTACACAACCTTCTTCTTGTAGACGTTGTTGGGCCTCCAAGTGCAGAGGTTTGTAGGACAGTAGCAGATTTCCCTTAAGTGGATGACCTAAGGTTTATCAATCCGTAGGAGGCGTAGGATGAAGATGGTATCTCTCAAGCAACCCTGCAACCAAATAATAAAGAGTCTCTTGTGTCCCCAATACACCCAATACAATGGTAAATTGTATAGGTGCACTAGTTCGGCGAAGAGATGGTGATACAAGTGCAATATGGATGGTAGATAAATGTTTTTGTAATCTGAAAATATAAAAACAGCAAGGTAACTAAAGATAAAAGCGAGCGTAAACGGTATTGCAATGCGTTGAAACAAGGCCTAGGGTTCATACTTTCACTAGTGCAAGTCCTCTCAACAATAATATCATAATTGTATCACATAACTATCCCTCAACATGCAACAAAGAGTCACTCCAAAGTCACTAATAGCGGAGAACGAACGAAGAAATTATGGTAGGGTACGAAACCACCTCAAAGTTATTCTTTCCAATCAATCAGTTGGGATATTCCTTTAAGTGTCACAAACAGCCCTAGAGTTCGTACTAGAATAACACCTTAAGACACAAATTAACCAAAACCCTAATGTCACCTAGATACTCCAATGTCACCTCAAGTATCCGTGGGTATGATTATACGATATGCATCACACAATCTCATATTCATCTATTCAACCAACACAAAGGACCTCAAAGAGTGCCCCAAAGTTCCTACCGGAGAATCACGACGAAAACGTGTGCCAACCCCTATGCATAGGTTCATGGGCGGAACCCGCAAGTTGATCACCAAAACATACATCAAGTGAATCACGTGGTATCCCATTGTCACCACAAATACGCACGGCAAGACATACATCAAGTGTTCTCAAATCTTTAAAGACTCAATCCGATAAGATAACTTCAAAGGGGAAACTCAATTCATTACAAGAGAGTAGAGGGGGAGGAGAAACATAAGATCCAACTATAATAGCAAAGCTCGCGATACATCAAGATCGTGCCAAATCAAGAACACGAGAGAGAGAGATCAAACACATAGCTACTGGTGCATACCCTCAGCCCCGAGGGAGAACTACTCCCTCCTCGTCATGGAGAGCACCGGGATGATGAAGATGGCCACCGGAGAAGGATTCCCCCCTCCGGCAGGGTGCTGGAACGGGTCTAGATTGGCTTTCGGTGGCTATGGAGGCTTCTGGCGGCGGAACTCCCGATCTATTGTGCTCCCGGACGTTTTTAGGGTATATGGAGATATATAGGCAGAAGAAATACGTCAGGGGGGCCATGTAACACCCCGTTGTAATGATGCTACAGTAACCATTGGGGTTAAGCTAATCATTTTTCTAAACAAGTGCTTGATCATCTTTGTTTCCTCTCTCAAAGAATTCTAGTTGAATTCAAATTCAAAGTTTGTGTGAAATTCAAAATGCTCAAACATGAAAACTAAAATGTTCATCATGTGGAAAGTATTCTTCTGGTAATATTGGTGGTGAACCAACATTTTTGCAAAATGTGTAGGTGGCCTAAAATAACTAAAACAGAAAGCAAAAAAAGGAAAAGAAAAAGGAAAGCAGAGGGGAGAGAGAGAGGGTCCCTGGCCTCCCCTTGGGCTTCGGCCCACCCCAGTTGGCCAGCCCACCTCACCCAGCCTGGCCGGCCCGGCTCCCCGAAGCGCGCCTCCCTCCTGTTCCTCTATAATAGCAAAGCTCGCGATACATCAAGATCGTGCCAAATCAAGAACACGAGAGAGAGAGAGAGATAAAACACATAGCTACTGGTACATACCGTCAGCCCCGAGGGATAACTACTCCCTCCTTGTCATGGAGAGCACCGGGATGATGAAGATGGCCACCAGAGAAGGATTCCCTCCTCCGGCAGGGTGCCGGAATGGGTCTAGATTGGCTTTCGGTGGCTACGGAGGCTTCTGGTGGCGGAACTCCCGATCTATTGTGCTCCCGGACATTTTTAGGGTATATGGAGATATATAGGCAGAAGAAATACATCAGGGGGGCCACGAGGGGCCCACGAGGGTGGAGGGCGCGCCCTAGGGGGGTGGGCGCGCCCCCCTACCTCGTGGATTCCTAGAAGCTTCCCTTACGTGCACTTCAAGTCTTCTGGGCTTCTTTCCTTTCAAAAATGAGTTCCGTGAAGTTTCAGGTCAATTGGACTCCGTTTGGTTTTCCTTTTCTTCGAAACCCTAAAACAAGGTAAAAATAGAAATTGGCACTAGGCTCTGGGTTAATAGGTTAGTCCCAAAAATGATATAGAAGTGTATAATAAAGCCCATAAACATTCAAAACAGTAGATAATATAGCATGGAGCAATCAAAAATTATAGATACGTTGGAGACGTATCATACATCAATATCTTCTATCTCAGCAGGTGCAATATCATGCATAATTTCTTTGTATAAGGAATAAGGTATTGCACTAGCACTAGCACCCATATCACATAAGCCATGATAACAATGATCTCCTATTTTAACAGAAATAACAGGCATGCGTACCACCGGTCTGTTTTTATCTTTAGCACAAGGTTTAGCAATTCTAGCAGTTTCATCAAGGAAATGAATGGCATGCCCATCAATATTACCAGACAAGAGATCTTTAACAATAGCAATATCAGGTTCAACTTTAATTTGCTCATGAGGTGTATAAGTTTTAATATTGCTTTTACGAACCATAGTTGAAGCTTTAGCATGATCCTTTATCCTAATAGGGAAAGGTGGTTTCTCAACATATGCAGTAGGAACAATAGGATCATTATAAGTGGCAATCATTTCTTCAACTTTAATAGGTGCAGCTACTTTTACTTCTATGGGAGGATGATATTTAAACCACTTCTCCTTGGGGAGATCAACATAAGTAGCAAAAGATTCACAGAAAGAAGCTACTATCTCAGAGTCAAGTCCATATTTAGTGCTAAATTTACGGCAAACATCAGTATCCATAAAAGATTTAACACAATCAAAACTAGGTGTCATACCTGACTCCTTACCTTTGTCGAGGTCCCAATCTTCAGAGTTGCGTTTAATTCTTTCCAATATATCCCATTTGAATTCAATAGTCTTCATCATAAAAGAGCCAGCACAAGAAGTATCAAGCATGGTGCGATTGCTATCAGAAAGCCGAGCATAAAAATTATGAATAATCATTTCTCTTGAGAGCTCATGATTGGGGCATGAATATAACATTGATTTAAGCCTCCCCCAAGCTTGAGCGATGCTTTCTCCTTCACAAGGCCAAAAATTATATATATAATTGCGATCACGATGAACAAGATGCATAGGATAAAACTTCTGATGAAATTCCAATTCCAATCGTTTGTAATTCCAAGACCCCATATCATCACATAGCCTATACCATGTCGATGCATCTCCCTTCAAAGATAAAGGGAAGACCTTCTTCTTAACAACATCTCCGGGTACACCTGCAAGCTTAAATAATCCACAAATTTCATCCACATATATTAGATGCTCATCAGGATGTTTTGTTCCATCTCCTAAAAAAGGATTAGCTAGCAGTTTCTCTATCATACCCGAAGGAATTTCAAAGCATACATTTTCATTTTCAGTAGGTTCAGTAGGTTGAGGAGCAACTCTTTGCTCTACTGGTCGGGTGAAGATACCCTGAACAAGCCCCTCAGAGGATTACTTTCCATAGTAACAAGTGACAGTAAATTTTAGCACACTATATAAATTTTTCCTTACCAAAGGCGCTTCACTCCCCAGCAACGATGCCAGAAAAGAGTCTTGATGACCCACAAGTATAGGGGATCTATCGTAGTCCTTTCGATAAGTAAGAGTGTCAAACCCAATGAGGAGCAGAAGGAAATGATAAGCGGTTTCCAGCAAGGTATTCTCTACAAGTACTGAAATAAGTGGTAACAGATAGTTTTGTGATAGGATAATTTGTAACGAGCAACAAGTAACAAAAGTAAATAAAATGCAGCAAGGTGGCCCAATCCTTTTTGTAGCAAAGGACAAGCCTGGACAAACTCTTATATAGAGAAAAGCGCTCCCGAGGACACATGGGAATATCGTCAAGCTAGTTTTCATCACGCTCATATGATTCGCGTTCGGTACTTTGATAATTTGGTATGTGGGTGGACCGGTGCTTGGGTACTGCCCTTACTTGGACAAGCATCCCACTTATGATTAATCTCTATTGCAAGCATCCGCAACTACAACAAAAGTATTAAGGTAAAACTAACCATAGCATGAAACATATGGATCCAAATCATCCCCTTACGAAGCAACGCATAAAGTAGGGTTTAAGCTTCTGTCACTCTAGCAACCCATCATCTACTTATTACTTCCCAATGCCTTCCTCTAGGCCCAAATAATGGTGAAGTGTCATGTAGTCGACGTTCACATAACACCACTAGAGGAGAGACAGCATACATCTCATCAAAATATCGAACGAATACCAAATTCACATGACTACTAATAGCAAGACTTCTCCCATGTCCTCAGGAACAAACGTAACTACTCACAAAGCATAAACATGTTCATAATCAGAGGGGTATTAATATGCATATAGGATCTGAACATATGATCTTCCACCAAATAAACCAACTAGCATCAACTACAAGGAGTAATTAACACTACTAGCAACCTACTAGCGCCAATCCCGGACTTGGAGACAAGAATTGGATACAAGAGATGAACTAGGGTTTTGAGAGGGATGGTGCTGATGAAGATGTTGATGCAGATTGCCCTCTACCGGTGAGAGGAGCGTTAGTGATGACGATGGCGATGATTCCCCCCCCCCCCCCGGAGGGAAGTTTCCCCGACAGAACAGCTCCACCAGAGCCCTAGATTGGTTCCGCCAAGGTTCCGCCTCGTGGCGGCGGAGTTTCGTCCGAGAAGATGGCTTGTTATTTTTTTCCCATCGAAAGACTTCATATAGCAGAAGATGGCCACCGAAGGGCCACCAGGGGGCCCACGAGGTAGGGGGGCGCGCCCAGGGGGTAGGCGCGCCCCCCACCCTCGTGGGTAGGGTGTGCCCCCCTGGTGAGTCTCTTCCGCTGAGTATTTTTTATATATTCTGAAAACGTCCTCCGTGGAGTTTCAGGACTTTTGGAGCTGTGCAGAATAGGTCTCTAATATTTGCTCCTTTTCCAGCCCAGAATCCCAGCTGTCGGCGTTCTCCCTCTTCATGTAAACCTTATATAATAAGAGAGAATAGGCATAAGTATTGTGACATAATGTGTAATAACAGCCCATAATGCAATAAATATCGATATAAAAGCATGATGCAAAATGGACGTATCAAGGGGCCTCGGGAGGTCGCAGCGAGAGAGAGTCGGGTTGTTCGCCGCAGCCGGGCTCCCCTGAAGCCATTCCTCTTGGTTCTTCTCCGGCTCCGTCGCGCTCTGGCTGTCACGTCCAGTGCTTCGTCCGCCTTTGCGTGGACTTCGAGGAGCTCCGCAAGAGGAAGGGATCCCCTAGCGGTGCCAGCGTCTTCGAACCGTTGAAACGACGGAAGTACATCGCCATCGACGAGTAAGTACCTCTCCTTGGTGATATTCTATGTGCCGCCTTCCCTTCCTGACGATTGCCCCCTCAGGTCCCCTTCTGCTAAGGCCGCGAAACCTCCAGAGAAGCAGCTCCCTCTCGTCCCATCGTACTCACCAAGCTCCAGTGCTTCAGGCTTATACACTGCCCACGGCGTGGGGTCAGCCTCGGGAGCTGGTCCGTCGTCAAGGCGCCCCGAGCTTGTGCCTTCGCCGTCCTTCCTACGCGGCCTTTCTTGGAGCGCAGCGGGCGTGCCAAGGGCTCCTCCCTTGGTCACGGTTGGTGGATGGCTAGCCTCGATGCTGGAGCCTCCTTCAAGCAGCGGGCCTTGCTCGGTCCGGGCCCCTCGCAAGGGTCAGCCGGTGCCTGGGGCCGTGCTAGCCCCCAACCGGGACATGGCGCGCCACTTGATGCTCCACCCGCAGCCCCCGAGGCGGAGGACGAGATGGGGCGAGCGTTCGAGCGCGGGCGCAGCGTGGTCCGCCACGAGCTCTTCCAGGAGGCGATGGGCGCGATGAACCGCCTTGGTGAAGAGCTTGCTGGCGTTGACCCGCGTCTTGAGGCCGAAGGTCTTCGGTTGGTGGAGGAGCGGCGCAAGCTGCGAGTGGCCATGAACCTTGGTCGTTATCATCGCGACCTTGAGAACGCAAAGGCTGAGGCGTCCCTCAAGATTGCCAATGAGGCCCGCTCGCGAGCTTTGGAGGAAGCTCACGAGGCCGATCGCCGCCGCGAAGCTGCGGAGGAGCGCGCGTGGGAGCTCCAGGCCTGGAGCGCGTCCCTTGAGCAGCAAGTCGAGGTGTGCGGGGCCGCCCTCATGTCGATGAGGGGGACGCCTGCGGAGGAAGAGGAGATCCGGCGGCGTGAGGAGGCGCTGGCCCTGGAGGCCTTGGAGCGTAGCCTTGAGCTCGAGCGGCTGGAGACAAGGGAGCGTCAAGTTGCTCAAGCTGAAGATGTCATCGGGGCCCGCGAGGCCGGAGTCGAAGAAGAGATCAATCACGAGGTAGCCGTGGTTTGCGCTGATCTAGAGGGCAGGCACAGCTTGAGGCTGGTGCTCACCGGACAGGAGGGCGCGGGCAGGGTCGCCGCTCTCAGGCCCAGGTTGGTCGAGGCCGAGAGGCGTGCTGAGGCCACAACCGCCGCCCTGGTTATGGCGCAGGCGGACCTGGCCTCCGCCCCCGCCGAGCTGCTTTCCCTCCAGAGGCGAATTGACGATGCCGAGGCCGTCGCTCAGCAAAACAGAGAAGAAGTGCTCCAACGCCGAATGCTGGAGCGCGTGCATGGCCCTATGCTCCAAGACCTTCGGAACAAGGCCAACACCACCCTGGGCTATATCTGCGACGAGAACGCCCCGACCCCTCACTCGAGTGACTACGCCAGCCACCTGACCTTCTTCACCGAGGTGGTGACGCGCCTGGAGGCTCAATCTGCCAGAGCTCGGCAGCTTGTGGAGGAGAGGGGTCGTGGCCTTCTTCAGCGTGCCTTCTCCCGTGTCTTCAGCCACCTCCTGAACGCCGACCCCAACTTCGACTTTGATGCCGCCATTTCTCCTGTGCCCATCGCCGTCTGGGGCGACTTGGCGCGTTGGGTAGAGGATCATGTCGACGCGTTGGTCAGGGCCTTCACCTCGGAGAACGATGGGGTGGTGGTCGTCGCAGACGAAGTTGACGTGGTCAACGACGGCGATGGGGGCGTCACCGACGGCGGCGACGATTCCGACGAAGGTGATGACGATGTGAGCGACTCGTCCCTGGATGACGTAGCGAGCGATATCTCTAGGTGATCCCATATTCTCCTGTTGTTTTATTCTGCACGCAAAAATCGGGCGTGGCCCTTGGAAAACTTGTGAGAGCATTTTGAGAGGGGAGGGCCCTCGTGTAAGCAAATCGCGGTTTTTACTTTCCTATACGATGTGGGTATGTGTCCTCGTGAGCTTGTGAAGCTGGGGATGAGTTTCCAGACGTGGATTACCTTAGTCAGCGCCTGCTTAGGGCTGGGTCGTGAGGCGACGACTTCCTGAGAATCCTGCGGAGCCTATCGCCCTGTTTGAAGGGGGGTCCCGGAAAGGGTGAGCACCAAGCGTAGTGCTAGCGCGTGCTCTGCGCGGTCCGACTCGCGAGGAGCTTTGCGAGGGAGAGGCGACGGACGTGAGTCCCAAACCAAACAAGATCCAGAAGGCGAGAAACGGCTCGAACGAGAAAAGGCACCCCCGCGCGCAACGATAAAAATTCAGCTTCAACTTAAGTCCAGAATCAGAAAGCAAAGCCACAGAAAGAGAGATCCAAAGCAAAAGGCCGCGTCCGACACCTAGTCTAGTGTTCGGGTCTTCAAGTCTTCTCACTAGCGCGGAGCTAAGTGCTGTCCACTAGGCACAGGAGGGAGCCCCAGGGCCTGAGGCCGGCGCTCCTGAGACTCCGGGACGTGTACAGCCCCAACTCATTATTACATGAGAGTGTCACGGGCGGCGAGCTTCACAGGATCCGGGCCTTCTTCATAGGTACTAGCCTTGCTTCATATCGCCAGACAAGGGCCCCGCCTTGCGCCACTCTTGACCTTCTTTGAGCCGGCCGGAGACCAGGACGACACAAAGGAGGGAAAGAGGACGCCAGCGGTTCCCTCGGTGACCACGGGTCCTCTGCCGGAGGAAGGGTCGTTGGACCCACCCCGGCAGAGGGCCTACCTCCGGGTGTCCCCTGGTTTCGCGTGCCTTGGGGAGGGGCCTTGCTCCTGGCTCCCTCTCGGTGGCCCCCAGCGTGTCTCCCTTGTTGAGACGGGTGCCGCCGTGCCGGGGTCGTCGATCGGTGCTGCAACCTGATTCATTGGTAGCCCATGGTTAGCGTAAGCTTGTTCCTGAGAGGTTAGCGGTACCCTGTAGTTGTCGTCGCCGACGCGATCACTGTTCTCCGCTGGCTCTTGGAAGGCTTCAACTCCTAGCGCCCCTTCTCCCCAGTCTTCTCCAACGAATGAGCAGATGTCATCCTCTGGTGCGTACCCTTGGTCCATCATGCGGGGCACGTAGGCTTCCGGGGCCGTCACCCCGAACACCTCGCCGTGCTGCCCCACACTCCATGTTGCTCCGCCCATGATGGCGTCATGGGGATGATAATACGGCATCCGGCTGGGGCCATGGGGGTGACGCTTGCGCTCGTGCTTCTCGAGGGCGGCATGGGGGGACTGGAGCCCCCTACGCCGCCAGTCGTGCTGATGTTGGTGAAGCCCCCGGGCGTAGTCGACTGCGCGCAGATGTGGTGAGGCTAGTTGGGTGACCTTGCATTGGCCTGGGGGGGAAGTCGATAGCTGAAGGGTGGCGCTCCTGATGCCGCTGCATCCAGCAGCTCAGCAACATGCTCAAGCAGCGTGTCCCGGCCGCTCTCCATCAGCCTGCATCGCAGCAGCTCCCTTGCCACTGTGAGTGCTGCCCGCATGTTCGCTTGCTCCCGCCGTGAGTGCGGCGCCATTGCTGCGGCGTGACTTGCCGCTCTCGCCGCGGCTCGTGCTTGCCGCGGGGTGAGGGTGGATGATGCCTGGCCGCGCTGTCCACGCCCGGCAGAGCTCGATGACGCCCGCGCCGCCTGGGGTGCG
Source organism: Triticum urartu (assembly GCF_003073215.2). Classification (NCBI taxonomy): domain Eukaryota; kingdom Viridiplantae; phylum Streptophyta; class Magnoliopsida; order Poales; family Poaceae; genus Triticum; species Triticum urartu. Next base: position 52,046,457 of record NC_053022.1, read on the forward strand.
GGGTCGAGATCTTCATGGGCAGGCGGCGCCGTCCGGGCCGGCCAGGCTGCCCAGCGGTCGGATCCGGCTCTTGGGTCACCAAACATCGTAGCCGGTGAACGTCGGAGAGCCGATTGGCGAAGAAAAGGCTCCGGCGCACCCCTACCTGGCACGCCAAATGTCGGGGTATGGGGTCCCGGCAACCCTTAAGGTTCGAACACTGGGGTGCACACGAAGTCTTTCCCTTCAATCGATCTACGCTCTAGCTTGCTAGGATCTTGCGGACGAACTCGACGAACTCACAACACAGATGGACACAAGGTTTATACTGGTTCGGGCCATCGTTGTGGTGTAATACCCTACTCTAGTGTGGTGGTGGATTGCCTCTTGGGCTGATGATGAACAATACAAGGGAAGAACGGCCTCCTGAGGTTGAGGCGTTCTTGAGCTCGGTGAGCTTGTGTGTGGGGGGTGGTCTCTCTCAAGATGAGATGAGATCGTCCCCTCTCTAACTAAGATCCGATCGTCCCCTCTACTGTGGTGGCTAGTCCTATTTATAGAGGCCCTGGTCCTCTTCCCAAATATCGAGCGGGAAGGGAGCCAACAATGGCGGGCTAATTTGAAGGGGGACAGCTAGTACAAGCTATCCTGACAAAAGTAGTCTTCGCCTGCACAAAGTTCTGGTGGTGACGCTGTTCTGGGCTCCACGATGACCTCCGTCTTGCAGTCCTTGGTCTTGGTCTTGTTGCACCGAAATGGCAACCTTTGCCTGATGCCTCGGTACTCCGCGGCTGCGCTTGCCCCCTTTGCACCAAAGAGGAAACAAGGACGTTGTGCGCGCTGGCGCCCGCCTGGTGTCGATCGTCACGGCTCACGTCACGAGAGCCTCATGAGGTTCGCCTCGCCTTGATATCTCCGCTCCTCGTGAGCCTGCCTAGCTAGGCTACTCCAGAGGAGGTCTTGCGTCGTCCGCCTCGCGAGGCTTGGCCCCTCGCGAGGGTCTTGGGCGCTTTGTTGGTGAAGATGGGTCGTACGGCCTGCTGGCTCAGCCACGCCGCGGGCCGCAGGCAGGCAAGTCTGGGGACCCCCGTTCCCAGAACGCCGACAAACCACATAACAACATACGTTGTTCCCTTTGTCATCGGTATGTTACTTTCCCGCTCGATCGTCGGTATCATCATACCTAGTTCAATCTCATTACCGGAGTCTCTTTACTCGTTCCGTAATGCATTATCCCATGACTAACTCATTAGTCACATTGCTTGCAAGGCTTATAGTGATGAGCATTACCGAGAGGGCCCAGAGATACCTCTCCGATACACGGAGAGATAAATCATAATCTCGATATATGCCAACTTAACAAACACCATCGAAGACACCTGTAGAGCATCTTTATAATCATCCAGTTACGTTGTGACGTTTGATAGCACACTAAGTGTTCTTCCGGTATTCGGGAGTTGCATAATCTCATAGTCATAGGAACATGTATAAGTTATGGAGAAAGCAATAGCAATAAACTAAACGATCATAGTGTTAAGCTAATGAATGGGTCTTGTCCATCACATCATTCTCTAATGATGTGATCCCGTTCATCAAATGACAACACATGTCCATGGCTAGGAAACTTAACCATCTTTGATTAACGAGCTAGTCAAGTAGAGGCGTACTAGGGACACTCTGTTTGCCTGTGTATTCACACATGTATTAAGTTTCCGGTTAATACAATTCTAGCATGAATAATAAACATTTATCATGTTATAAAAAATACAAATAACAACTTTATTATTGCCTCTATATTTCCTTCACTTTAGTGTACACTTATTTATTTATTTTGAGAAGAAATAGTTGTCACTTTATTCAATGTTCATAGCTCCTTCCCGTGCAACCTCCGAGCTAACCCACTCGCGAGGCACATGGAGCCAAGTTTTACAAAGCCATCTAATACAACCTTCCCTAGTTAGGACATTTATTTTGAGACGGAGGAGAGTAGTATTTAACTCCTTAAATTACTTTTTCACTTCAAATATAGGTTTGGGGGAATCCCATGTTCTTTTTTTTTCTTGTACTCCCTACGTCACTAATCTAAAATAAGAATTTTAGGATGATGGTAATATGCAAGGATCATGTAAATCTAAAATAAGAATTTTGGGATGGCGGTAACATGGAAGGGTCATTACAGTTCTTAGTCACAAATTTACAATGGAGTCGTCGCCATTAGCGGTAGCTCGACCTCGTGCGCCCACTCGACGCACCTGGTCTCGAAATGACGGCTCCTCACCTCGTTGGGCAGGTAGCTCAGCCAGACCTTGAGCCCCAGGCGCCACCTCATGGTCCTCCCCTCCGCCTCCCTCCCTACCCTCCACGTCACCTCCTCCGGCAGCTCGTCGCCGGCCACCACCAGCCCCCGCATCTTGCTGAACGCTCGCCCGGGGCCCCCGTACCGGCGCCTCATGCCGCTGCGCGGGTCGGCCTCTCTGCTGCCCGGGCGCCACGACGAGACCTCCGTCCCGGTGGCCGGGTCGCACAGCACGCCCTCGAACACGCCGGCGCTGCCCTCCGCCTCCTGCTCCCACCGCCAGCTCCGGTTCCGTGCCCGCGACGACGAGCGCATCTTCGCCTTCACCCTCGGGTCGCCGCCGAGCTTGGTGGCGCCGGAGAAGGCGCCCTTGACGATGCGCGTCGTCTCGACCTCCCGCTCCGGGTTCCCCGTCGACCGGCCCAGGCTCGGGCCCGTGGCGTAGGACGAGCCGAACCTAGGGCCGACCCAGAGCCGGATACGCGACGGGAAATGCCTCTCGCCGTCCAAGACATGGTCGTCGTCGACGTCGTCTTCCCCAGTGCCGGTGTCGTCCTTCTTACTATACCCGAGCCGCACGACGCGCACCCGTATGTTGTCGACGTGCACACCGACGACGATGAAGCCATTGTCTCGCACGCTCACCGCGTACTCCACCTGGGCCACGGCCTCCAGCTGCTGGTGCACCAGGCCGTACCGCAGCGCCGGCTCCTCCGGCAGCTCATGAGGCAAGGCCGTGATCGTCGCCAGCGATGTCGCACCAGCGACGCGGGGGATGGCGAGCACCGGCGCGTACCCTCTCAGCACCCAGAGGCCGTGCACCTCCGTGGCGTACGACAGGCACGCGACGTCGGGCTTGGCCGGCGGCTTGGGCGCCGACTGCATCTCCCGCAGCAGGCACCACTTGGCCAGCATGTAGCCGAGCGACCGCATGAACCGCTCCTCGACGTCCGGGCCGACGGAGAGCAGCAGCCCGCCGAGCGCCGCCGGGGCGCAGCCGGCGAGGGCGCGCTCGATGTCCGTGCTAAGAGCTTGGAAGAAGAGGAACCCAAGGTCCGCGGGGGCCTCCAGGGCGCACAGCCAGAAGAGACGCATGAGCAGCGCCAGCGAGAAGAAGTGTGAGCCATCATCGACGCCCGTGGCCGCGATGACGGCGGACACGACCTCCGCGTCCAGCAGCTTCGACTCCGACGACGACGCGTCCGGTTCTCTTCTCAAGGAAGTGATGGACGGCGAGAGCGCGGTCACCTCGTCGAGCAGCTGGGCCAGAAGCAGCAGCCGCGGGGCGACCTCGGAGGCTGCCGCGAATGCCTCGGACGTCCAGAGTACGCGGCGAGCTACGCCGTTGGCACTGTCTACGGCGATGGAGAAAGCGACGACGGCCGTGCCGCCGTCGGCGGTGGTGGTGCAGTCGGCCTGCAGGACGATGGAGGCGCCCTCGGCCTCGGGGGAGGCGGCGAGGGGGATGGATGCCGTGGCGGTGCCGGTGCCAGCGCCGGGAGGAGGGAGGGTGGCCAGCCACGGCCACACCTCGTCCATGGGTTGTGGCTAGGAGGAGGACCGGATACGTGGGCGTGATGGCGCGCGCGGGCTGTGTACTTCTGTGGTGTGCCGTTGTTCGGTGTAGCTGCTGGCACGGAATGGAGGTTTGGTTGGTTTGGAATGTGGAGGCCCGGTTGCCCACATCGGGTACGACGTGGACTAGCAGAAGTGAACAACCGCCTTACATCTATTTCTTGTTATGTCTTCAAAAAAATCTATTTCTTGTGCGGATTGCTAAATCTCAGTCAACTAAGACTTAACGAAGTCGCAGTCAACATTACATTTGTGAGATTTTATGTGAAGATTCGTGCATTTTTTTTTCATTCTTTTATACGTTGTGTTACTTGATTGAGATTTGATTAAGCCTCAGTGACTGAGATCTAACCACACCCTTTCTTGTGTACTCATTTTTGACTCCGAATAAAATTGTGTACTCATTTTCTCAACCGCAAAAAGGGCTCGACAATTGAACACTCGCCTAGATAAGAAATTGAGTTCAACCCCAACTCCCCTTCTGACGTCCGATACACAACTAACAAAAATGGCTGAGTGTATGTGCGTATGTATGAGCATTGGTGTCTACTGTGTTAAAAAAAATACAGTTCTAGCGAACTATAGTATCCTTCCTCCTCCTTCGGTGGACGCCGGCTTTCACCCTCCATGGCCAACGGTGTTGTCGTATGTGTCTCTCCGCCTCCTCAGCCTTTCCTTAAACCCCTACCGTACTCCACGCCGATGGCTACCCCCGCACACGAACCAATCTAAAACTATGTCATCGCCCGTTCTTGATGGTGTTCCCGTCTCGGCCTCGAGGCTGCGCTTTGTTGGAAGCATAGAAATTTTCAGGTGACCGCAGAGGGATGCACTATGGGTGGTTACCTAGAAATGATTAGCCATCATTCACTTTTTACTGTAGCTGGCATACACACAGGAAAGCCCAACATCGGGACCGGGCTTCAGGCATGCATTTTACATGTTGGATCTTCGAGTTGACACCCCATGACGGCCTATCTTGGCAGCAATAAGCCACATGAATGCAAGTTTTGCATGCTAGGTGAAAGGATCGATATGGTTGACTAGAGGGGGGGGTGAATAGGCAACTAACAATTTTTAGCTTTTCTTTAACAATTTAAACTTTGCATCAAAGTAGGTTGTCTAGATATGCAACTAGATGAGAAACCTATATGATGCAACAAGTATAGAAACACAAGCAAGCAAGTGATATGATACAAATAAGCTTGCACAAGTAAAGGCACGAGATAACCAAGAGGGAAGACGGTGGAGACGAGGATGTGTTGCCGGAATTCCTTCCCTTTGAGAGGAAGTACGTCTCCGTTGGAGCGGTGTGGAGGCACAATGCTCCCCAAGAAGCCACTAGGGCCACCGTATTCTCCTCACGCCCTCACACAATGGGAGATGTCGTGATTCCACTATTGGTGCCCTTGGAGGCGGCGACCGAACCTTTACAAACAAGGTTGGGGCAATCTCCACAACTCAATTGGAGGCTCCCAACAACACCACGAAGCTTCACCACAATGGACTATGGCTCCGCGGTGACCTCAACCGTCTAGGATGCTCAAACACCCAAGAGTAACAAGATACGCAAGGGATTAGTGGGGGGGATCAAATTTCTCTTGGTGGAAGTGTGGATTGAGGCCTTCTCAATCACTCCCGAGCAAATCAACAAGTTTGATTGGCTAGGGAGTGAGATCGGGCGAAAATGGAGCTTAGAGCAACAATGGAGCTTAGGGCTGGAAGAGATGAGTCAACGGGGGAGAAGGGGACCCCTTATATAGTGAAGGACAAAGATCCAACCGTTATCCACCTACCAGCCCGCGGCCAGCGGTACTACCGCAGGGTCGCGCGGTACTACCGCTTGCTGCCAAGCGGTACTACCGCACGGTCATGCGGTACTACCGTACAGGCCCGCGGTACTGCCGCAACCCCAGCAACAGCAAGATCAGATCTGAGACACAGGAGCTGAGGACGGTACTTCCGCGAGCGCGGTACTACCGCGCCACCATGCGGTACTACCGCAAGGCGGGACTCCCCTAGCTAGCCAGGGGGAAGAAAACATCCGTGCCTACTTCCGCAAAGAAACGGAAGAAGCAAAAACCCGACACAGTAGTACTGCAGAGGGGTGGTACTACTGCCTGACAACATAGCACGGTACTACCGCGGAGCGAAAGCGGTACTGCCGTGATAGGTGCGGATGTAAAAAATTATATCCGCCCCTACTACCGCGAGAGAGCGGTACTTGCCTGGTGGGCAACGGTAGTGCAGCTCCAGGGGAGCGGTACTACCGTGGGCACCTGCGGTACTACCACGCCGCAGCACGGTACTACCGCTGGTGCCTACGGTACTATCGCTCACCTGGGAGCAGTACTACCGTGAGTCAACGCAGCAACCAGAAACAAGGCGGCGAGAAAGCGGAGGATGCTCCAAGGGAAAGGAGGGGACAAGAAGGAGGCGTGTACGTGATGATTCCACCCAAACATTTCCGACGCGGACCCCCTCTTAATAGTACGGCTTTCCTACGACTCAAATCCACCAAAAAGAAACGTAGAAAAGACGCTGTCTTCAACAGTCTTTGAGGGGCACCCAACCGTCTTGTGCCTGGCGATGAAATGTCTGGGATACTCAAGGCACACGATTAGTCCGCAAACGCGTTGTCATCAATCACCAAAACACCTTAGGGATAAATATGCCCTTACAATCTCCCCCTTTTTGGTGGATTGATGACAATACAGGATTTACACAAGGGAAATAATATTACGCAGCCGCAAACCCTTCTCTCTAGAATATAGACGGGCTCCCCCTAGATGTGTGCCAACTAGATGGGTGCTTTGGACTGCATGGCACACATACTAGAATCAAAGCTCCCCCTATATTATAGAGACAAGGCATATCTAGTAATAGGAAGGCTAACACTAGACAGGATAGCAAACATAAGTTAACTAAGGTAGATAGAGTGCATATGTCTTACACCATATGTAGGATAGGTCTCGAAGGCACAAAACAAACAAAAACAAACGAGGTTCAAACGACAAAGACAAAGCAAACACACCGACAAGGCAAACACACCAAGCACGACACAACGCAAATCCCTACACTCTCTCCCCCTTTGGCATCGAGACGCCAAAGAGGCAGAGAGGACACCTACACACACGGAGTGGCTCAAGCAGAGAAGTTGTCCCACTGCTCCTCGTGCTCCTTGTCAGACTCAGTGGCGGGGACGGGCTCCTCGATGTCTTCCTCTGAACTGGTCCACTTGTACCCTTACTTCGTCATCTAGGCAGCCTCTGGCGTGATGACGTCCTCAGAACCGCCAGACACATCCTCTCCAAAGAGCCTCATGACCTTCTTGTCACGGCGGCGACTCTCCTTGTCAGCCACGTGAGTCCTGTACTGTCCCTTTGCCTGCATACAGAAGAGAGTCTTCATCTTGTCCTTTAACTTCTTGGCCCACGACGGCTCAGAGGAAGGAGTGGTAGACCTAGCAGCACGATCCTCAGCAACATGCTCTGCACCAGCCTCCTCCTCACCAACAGCCCTCCTAGCAGAAGAAGCCTCAGCACGGGTGGTAGTGTTGGCCCAGTTGGGCTTGACGCGGAGGCTGATGGACTCATGCCGAACCCAGTCTGGAGCAAGGAACTCATCACCAGGGTACATCTTCTCCCAAGTTGTGGAGAGCAACAGAAACAGGTACGGTCCATAGATAGGTACCTTGCGAGTGAACACCGCAAACCGAAGCTCACACCACATGATGTGTGAGACATCAAATGGCTGAGTCTGAGATGAACGTGCCTCTACACACAGGAGCAACATGTCCACTAGATAAGCATGAACCTTGTCCTTGTCGCCAATGCGTGGGAACAGAGTGTTGCGGAAGATGCGATGCATGATATCCAGAAAGGAGTTCAGCACCCAAGTCGACTTGCCATTGGGGAGCACCTTCTCAACAAGGAATGGCTGAAGCAGGTTCTTGTTGGCAGACTCAGAGTTGGCGTGGGGGCGAACACCAACGAGGGTGTGAAGCCCGTCATCAGGAATGTGAAGCAGATCCATGAACTCCTTCCATGTAGAAGACAGCTGATGGCCGTTGGTCATCCAGGTCATCCTCCGCTCATCCTCGGGATGAAAGTAAACAGAGGCAAAGAACTGACAGATAAGCTCAGGGTCATAGTCAAGGTGAAAGGAGATCACTAGCTCAATAGCAAACTGCTCCACCAAGTCCAAAGCCTCTCCAAAATAGTCACGAAACTTGTCCTTCCGCATGTGATTCATGTCTATCCACTTGACATCCACGAAGGTATTCTACTTGTTCTTGATCACATCCAGATAGATGAGAGCCTGTTGCTTGGTCCAGAACAACTCGGTGCCTCTGAGGACAGCCCGAGGATTCACATAGGGATTGATCTTCCGGCGTTCGACATACTCAGTGACTGAAATCTCGTCCATGCCCTTAGCAGGTTCCTTTTGCTTGCTGGCAGTGGTCTTGACATTGCGCATGGGGGCATTGGAGCCCTCTGGTGCTTCATCTTGGGGGTTGCGCAAACGCTTGGAGCCAGTGTCACGACTGGGATTGGAACGGCGAGAGCCACCACCTGAGACACAAAGCGCAAAATACACACGACAAGCAAGAAGGATCAATGCAAAGACCACAACAAAGCAAAAGAAAACATGCAGAGAGCACACGAGATAATTGCCATGAGAGAGATTTGACCCCTATGGTAGTACTGCCAAGTGCTGCGGTACTAAGATTGTAGTACCGCTCTTAGTCGCGGTAGTACCGTCTAAGGTCACGGTAGTACCGGGTCTAGGAGCGGTAGTAGGAGCTTAGTGCCTCAGTTAGCGCGGTAGTACCGCGTCTGATGGGCGGTAGTACCGCACGAGCTAGCGCGGTAGTACCGCACCGGATGGGCGGTAGTACCGCACGAGCGGTAGTACCGCTCATGAGACACGGTAGTACCGCACCGCGTCAGATCCGAACAAGTTCAAATCTGAGAAAAGCCCGCGAAACCGCGGCGGTACTACGGTTGGACAAATCTACCACAAGACAACATATCAAGTATGATTCCTACGCAACACGACTCTCCTACATCCTACTCTTGCACAGATTTGGTATAAAATCTCAAGAACAACAAGCATCTCCCCAAAAACCTAGAAGCGAGAGAACAACCAAGAAAAAGAGGGATTTGGGGGAAAACCTTGGTCCATGGCAAGAGGAAGTGGTGGGGAACGATCCCACCGGTCGGAATCCGAGGAGAGTGGCCGGAGACGGAGATCCGGCGAGGACCTCCGGCGCCGTTCTTGAGCAAGAGAGAGACGTGGGGAGAGAGACGAGTGAATGGGTATGGGGAGTTGGAACTCCCCTGCCCGAGTCATAACCCCCATGCTCACTCGATGGCGCGGTAGTACCGTGCCTCATCGCGGTAGTACCGCTCGGCGGAAGTACCGCACCTGAGCGGTAGTACCGTGCCCTGGCGCGGTAGTACCATGCCCTGGCGCGGTAGTACCGTGCCTCTCAAAGCGGTAGTACTGCAGCAAGCCGCGATAGTACAGTGGGCTCAAGAAGATGCACGTTTCAAGCACACGAAAAAGATGTCTTTGCACGAACACTCCGAGGCAACACGACACCACAAGACCACGCTACACACAAAGGCAGAAAGGCAAACGACAAAACAAAACAACCACGAGACACCACCTCTCCAGAGAGATGGCGGTGGCCGTAGCCACCTATGTTTGAGTCAATTGGTATGGCACCGCGAAGAATTATCCTTGGGCCCATGACCAAAACTCGTCATTGAAGCACAAGTACCATCAAACATGGCTAATGTGAAAGACTTGATCAATTTATGCATAATGGGGAGAGGGAGAGTTCATTGAGAGAACAACACTCCCCCTATGTCCATGCCTACATCTAAACAAGACAACACGTTGAGTATGGTGGGGTGTGCAAGGGTTCAAGCAACATTGCTCGAATCAATGATATTTAGCTCATGCCTTAACTCGCAAAATCTTGCTTCATCCAAGGGCTTCGTGAAAATATCTGCAAGGTTATCATGAGTGTTGATATAGTTGAGCTCGATCTCTCCTTGCCTAATGTGATCCCGGATGAAGTGATACCGGATCTCAATATGCTTCGTCTTGAAGTGTTGCACCGGGTTGAGAGAGATCTTGATGGCACTTTCATTGTCACACCAAAGAGGCACTTTGTCACAAATGACACTGTAATCCTTTAAAGTTTGCCTCATCCATAAGAGTTGTGCACAACAACTACCGGCCGCAACATACTCCGCTTCGGTGGACGAGAGAGACACACAACTTTGCTTTTTGGAAGACCAACTTACCAAAGAGCAACCAAGAAATTGGCACCCTCCGGAAGTGGACTTCCTATCCACTTTGTCTCCCGCCCAATCGGAATCCGAATACCCTACAAGCTTGAAGTTTGCTCCTCTTGGGTACCATAAGCCAAAGTTTGGGGTATGAGCCAAATATCGAAAGATTCGTTTGACCGCCACATAGTGACTTTCCTTAGGTGCGGCTTGAAACCGTGCACAAATTCCCACAGTCAACATGATATCCGGTCTAGATGCACAAAGGTAGAGCAAGGAGCCTATCATGGAGCGATATACCTTTTGATCCACCGCTTTACCATTGGGATCTATGTCAAGTTGGCACTTGGTGGGCATTGGAGTGGAAGCCGGCTTGACATCACTTAGCTTGAATCTCTTGAGCATGTCTTGAGTATATTTGGCTTGGTTGATGAAGGTTCCTTCTCTTCTTTGCTTCACTTCGAACCCTAGAAAGAACTTCAACTCTCCCATGGAAGACATCTCAAACTTTGAGGTCATGAGAGGGGCAAATTCCTCATTGAAAGCTTTGTTAGGGGAACCAAAGATAATATCATCAACATATAATTGGCACACAAACAACTCCCCTTTGACCTTCTTAGTAAAAAGAGTGGGGTCGATTAGCCCAACTTCAAAACCACAGTCTTGTAACAACTCGGTAAGGTGGTCATACCATGCACGTGGGGCTTGTTTAAGGCCATAGAGTGCCTTATCGAGTTGGTACACATGATCGGGAAAATAGGGATCCTCGAACCCGGGGGGTTGCTTGACATATACCAATTCATTAATGGGACCATTAAGAAAAGCACTCTTCACATCCATTTGTTGTAACTTAAAGTTATGATGAGAAGTATATGCAATCAACATGCGAATGGATTCAAGACGAGCAACGGGAGAAAAGGTTTCACCATAGTCGATACCCTCGACTTGGGAGTAGCCTTGTGCTACCAAACGAGACTTGTTGCGAATGATAATCCCATGGGCATCTTGCTTGTTCTTAAATATCCACTTGGTTCCAATGACATTGTGGTTCCCCGTCGGTTTTGGCACCAATCTCCACACTTTGTTGCGCTCGAAGTTGTTGAGTTCTTCGTGCATGGCATTGAGCCAATCCGGATCTTCGAGCGCCTCATAGACCTTGTGGGGTTCGACACAAGAGACAAACGTGTGATTCTCACAATAGTTTGCTAATTGTCTACGAGTGCTTACCCCCTTTCTTAAGCTTCCAAGCACATTCGTCATGAGATGATCCTTGGTGGAGAGCTTGGAAGCAACCTTGGCGGCACGACGCTCCAATTCCTCCTCGGGGGTGAGACGAGGAGTGGTCACTTGATCATCTTGAGCGTCATCTTGAGCTTGTTCTTGTTCTTGAACTTGCTCGGAGGAGAGAACTTGACCTTGGGCATCACTTGATGTGTCAACACCGTCTTGAGCATGATCTTGGCCTTGGTCATGTTCTTGAGGATGAGAGCCTTCATGTTGTTCTTCGGAAGCGTGTGGGCCTTGGGTTGGTGATGGCTCCACTTGAGTGGAGCATTGTCCTTCTCCTTCGGCCACAAGGGGTTCCTCAATGGGTAGGATAAATCCAACACCCATTCTTCTTATGGCTTGAGGAGGAATTTCATCACCTACATCACAAGTGCCACTTTGCTCCACTTGGGAGCCGTTATTCTCATCAAACTCCACGTTACACGTCTCCTCAATAAGTCCCGTAGATTTATTGAGGACACGGTAAGCATGAGAGTTTGTAGCATAACCAAAAAATATGCCCTCATAAGCTCTAGCCTCAAATTTAGACAACCGAATACCTTTCTTGAGAATGAAACACTTACACCCGAACACCCGAAAGTACTTGAGGTTGGGCTTGTTACCGGTGAGTATCTCATAAGGAGTCTTGTTCAAGCCCTTGCGGAGGTAGAGCCGATTGGATGCATGACACGTGGTGTTGATGGCTTTGGCCCAAAAGTTGTACGGAGACTTGAACTCCGCCATCATGGTCCTTGCCGCATCCATCAACGTCCAGTTCTTCCTCTCCGCAACACCGTTTTGTTGAGAGGTGTAAGGTGCGGAATATTGATGCTTGATCCCCTCATCACTGAGAAACTCATCCAAGGTGTAGTTCTTGAACTCGGTGCCGTTGTCACTTCTTATTGTCAAGATCTTTGCATTGTGTTGACGTTGTGCTTCATTTGCAAAGTCAATGACAGTTTGTTGGGTCTCGCTCTTCCTCTTGAAGAAATACACCCAAGTGTATCTTGAGTAGTCATCCACAATCATCAAGCAATACTTCCTACCCCCAAGACTATCGAAGGATGGAGGCCCAAAGAAATCCAAGTGAAGGAGCTCCAAAGGCCTCTTTGAGTAAATAATAGTCGTGGGAGGGTGAGCCTTCTCATGTAGCTTTTCTTCGATGCACGCACTGCAAGCACGATCTTTAGCAAAACTAACATTCGTTAGTCCACGGGCATGGTCCCCCTTGAGAAGACTTTGCAAAGATCTCATATTGACATGGGCTAGACGGCGATGCCAAAGCCAACCCACATCAACTTTAGCCATTAGGCATGTCGCGGTCTTAGTGGGTCGCTCCGAAAAGTTAATCACATATAGACCATTCTCGACATGCCCAACGAAGGCTACTTTAAGAGTCTTGCTCCACCAGAGGGCCACGGTATCGATATCAAAGAAAGTGGCAAAGCCCATGATTACAAGTTGACGAACGGAAAGTAAATTGTGTGCAAGGGACTCAATAAGCATGACCTTCTCGATCGTGAGATCATGAGAGATGACCACCTTGCCAACTCCCAATACCTTAGAAGATGAGGCGTCACCCCACTCGACATTGGTGGGCATAGATGGAATCTTGTGCACGTCCACCACCAAGTCCTTGCTTGCGGTCATATGATTTGTAGCTCCGCTATCGAGCAACCATGATCCCCCACCGGAAGCAAACACCTACAAGAGATCAATGCTTGGTTTTAGGTACCCATTTCGTAATGGGTCCTTTGATGTTAGTAACAAGGGTCTTTGGAACCCAAATAGACCATTCAATGTATTCATAAGGAGAACCAACGAATTTGGCAAAGACATGCCCATCACTAGCACGACATAACATATAAGAAGGATTAAAGTCGTCGGCTTTGATGAGAGGACTGGCATTGCCCTTTTTGACAGCGCCACCCTTCGCATTGTTCTTCTTCTCCTTGGAAGCACTCTCTCCCTCCTTGACAAAGGTTTGCATGAGAGGAGGAGGTCGTTTAGTCTTGTCGTTCTTCTTCTTGTTCTTGGACTCGGGCACGTACCCAACCCCTTCCTTGTCCACAACTCCCTTTTGGTTGGTCAAGAGGTCGTTGAGGTTCTTCTTGCCTTGTATGCAAGTCGCAAGACCTCTCTCAAGTTGCCCCTTTAGCTTAGTGTTCTCCTCAACAAGATGCACATGCTCACAACACAGGTTAGTAGCATTTGCATTATCGATTAACATCATACGAGGAAAAGTGGCTTTTTCCCTTGGTTAGCTTTACTTGAAGTTGATCATGAGACTCTTTGAGGCTAGCATGAGCACCCTTCAAGGCCTTGTGAGCCTTGTCGAGTAGATCAAAATCCTCTTTGAGTCTAGCAAGATCAACCTCAAGTTCGGCTTTCTCGGAGTTTAGCACATGAGAAACAATGAGAACATGATCATAGTCTTTCTTTATCTTAGCATGATCAACGTTGTGTGACTCCTCAAGAGCCAAACGAAGACCCGCTCTTCCTCAAGAGCATTGGAAAGATTCGAAATCTCATCGGCATAGTCATGACTATGCCCTTCCATCTTAGTGATGGTATCTTCGTGAGCCTCGATCATGTCATTGGCTTCACCAAGTTGTTCCAAGAGAGCAACAAAGTGCTTCTTGGATTTACCCTTAAGTTTGCCCATAAAGGCCTCAAACTCATTCGCCTCCACATTAATTCCCTCATGTTCATCAATGCTATTCATCGAAGAAGGATGATTAATGATGGTAGTTTTGATGTTGGGGGTTATCTTGTTGGTGGCTTTAGCCATGAGGCACTTGACGGTGATGATCTCATTGGGTGAGTCGAAGAGAGACACCCGTGGAGTCGTCGCAATGGCAACTGAGGCCATGGCAGCCAACTCACCATCTTCATCATCGTCATCATACTCATTGTACTCTTCTTGTACTACCAATGCCTTGGGAGGAGTCTTCTTGGTGAAGTTGCTCTTGTTGGGGAATGACTTGGCCTTGTCCTTTCGGATGAGCTTGCCACCATTGTCTTCCCTCTTCTCATACGGGCACTTCGCAACAAAATGACTCACATTGCCACAATTGTAGCAAGTCCTTACACGTTGCTTGCTCTTCGTGCCACTTGAGTTGTTTTTGTTAAAGTTTGGCCTCGAGTTTTTCTTGCTCCAAAATTGCCTTGAAGCGAGTGACATGTGTTCATGATATGCATACTTTGTATCTTCGGGGTTGCTCTCATCTTCTTCCTCTTATTATTCTTCAACGGTGAGCTTGGCCTTCAATGCAAGGTTGGGCTTCTTTGCCCTTTGAGAATGAAGCACCGCATTGTCGGCGGTCTTTTCCAAAATGTTCATGGCCACAAACTCATCCAACACTTCGCTTGAGGTCAACGTGTGGAAGTCCGGTCTTTGACGAATGATGGAGGACATGGCCTTGTGGTAGGGCATCATTGCCTTGAGGAATTTGCGCTTGATCCAATTGTCATTCGTGTCCTTGCTCCCGTGATCTCATAGTGAGACCGCGAATTTGGTTACTCTCCGATAAATCTCACGAGGTTCTTCATCTTCTTTCATTGCAAACTCATCGGCCTCATCTTGCACCACTTTATAGTTGGAGCGTTGAATGCTTGCGCTTCCTCGGTAGAGAGAGACAACACAATGCCATGCGTCTTTGGCCAAGGCGAAGGGCCGAAGATGAGGTAGGTCTTCGGGTGGGATTGCATCTTGAATGATGAAGAGAGCATTCTCATTGAATTGATTATCCGCGGCTTCTCGAGGAGTGAAGTTGCTTGGATCATGCGGATAGAAACCTTCTTCAATGATTCACCAAAGATTAGTGTTCACATGATTTAAAAGATGTTTAAAGCGGTAAACTCAAGAATCAAAGTCCTCATTTTTCACAATCTTAGGGGGAGGACTGCATGATTCAAATGAGTGGAAGGAACCGGTCTACCATAAACAAGTGGTGGTTCCACATGAGCAAAGATACCGGTGCCATTCTTACCACTAGAAGAAGGAGCATTTTCACTACTAGCTTCCCCCTTATCGGAGGTAGCATCCGTCACCTTGTCGGTGGGATTACCCACTTTCAACGGTGCGGTAGATAGTTTAAGCCCTTCAAGGAATTTAGTAAACATGCTTTCAACCTCGGTCGTCATGGAGGTTTTCAATGTCTCCAAGGCCACATTGAACTCCTCACGAGAGATCGAGGTTTCCCCATCGCCCGTAGATGAGATCGGATTCACACCGGAGTGTTCCTCCACACCATCTACGGTATCAACCATACTCTTCGGACGTTAAAGTCCTTAATAAAGAGACAAGGCTCTGATACCAATTGAAAGGATCGATATGGTTGACTAGAGGGGGGTGAATAGGCAACTAACAATTTTTAGCTTTTCTTTAACAATTTAAACTTTGCATCAAAGTAGGTTGTCTAGATATGCAACTAGGTGAGCAACCTATATGATGCAACAAGTATAGGAACAAAAGCAAGCAAGTGATATGATACAAATAAGCTTGCACAAGTAAAGGCACGAGATAACCAAGAGTGGAGACGGTGGAGACGAGGATGTGTTGCCGAAGTTCCTTCCCTTTGAGAGGAAGTACGTCTTCATTGGAGCGGTGTGGAGGCACAATGCTCCCCAAGAAGCCACTAGGGCCACCGTATTCTCCTCACGCCCTCACACAATGCGAGATGCCGTGATTCCATTATTGGTGCCCTTGGAGGCGGTGACCGAACCTTTACAAACAAGGTTGGGGCAATCTCCACAACTCAATTGGAGGCTCCCAACGACACCACGAAGCTTCACCACAATGGACTATGGCTCCGCGGTGACCTCAACTGTCTAGGATGCTCCCCAAGAGTAACAAGATCCGCAAGGGATTAGTGGGGGGAATCAAATTTCTCTTGGTGGAAGTGTGGATCGAGGCCTTCTCAACCACTCCCGAGCAAATCAACAAGTTTGATTGGCTAGGGAGTGAGATCGGGCGAAAATGGAGCTTAGAGCAACAATGGAGCTTAGGTTTGGAAGAGATGAGTCAACGGGGAAGAAGGGGACCCCTTATATAGTGAAGGACAAAGATCCAACCGTTATCCACCTACCAGCCCGCGGCCAGCGGTACTACCGCTCCAGGCCAGCGGTACTACCGCAGGGCCGCGCGGTACTATCGCTTGCTGCCAAGCGGTACTACCGCACGGTCATGTGGTACTACCGTACAGGCCCGCGATACTGCCGCAACCCCAGCAACAGTAAGGTCAGATCTGAGACACAGGAGCTGAGGGCGGTACTTCCGCGAGCGCGGTACTACCGCGCCACCATGCGGTACTACCGCAAGGCAGGACTCCCCTAGCTAGCCAGGGGGAAGGAAACATCCGTACCTACTTCCGCAAAGAAACGAAAGAAGCAAAAACCCGACACAGTAGTACTGCCGAGGGGCGGTACTACTGCCTGACAACATAGCATGGTACTACCGCGGAGCGAAAGCGGTACTACCGTGGTAGGCGCGGATGTAAAAAATTACATCCGCCCCTACTACCGCGAGGGAGCGGTACTAGCCTGGTGGGCAACAGTAGTGCAGCTCCAGGGGAGCGGTACTACCGTGGGCACCTGCGGTACTATCGCGCCGCAGCACGGTACTACCGCTGGTGCCTACGGTACTACCGCTCACCTGGGAGCAGTACTACCGTGAGCCAACGCAGCAGCCAGAAACAAGGCGGCGAGAAAGCGGAGGATGCTCCAAGGGAAAGGAGGGGACAAGAAGGAGACGTGTACGTGATGATTTCACCCAAACCTTTCCGACGCGGACCCCCTCTTAATAGTACGGCTTTCCTACGAGTCAAATCCACCAAAAAGAAACGTAGAAAAGACGCCGTCTTCAACAGTCTTCAAGGGGCACCCAACCGTCTTGTGCCTGGCGATGAAATGTCTGGGATACTCAAGGCACACGATTAGTCCGCAAACGCATTGTCATCAATCACCAAAACACCTTAGGGATAAATATGCCCTTACACTAGGTGATCCTACTACGTAGCAAATCTTGAATTGAGATTCATGATGATGTTCTTTAAATTTCTAATACAAAATTTAATAGTGTCACATGATCATACCATAGGCGAAAATTAAATAATACAACAACTTGACAGGAGCCTGAATTATTTTGGGCATTTAGTTAAATCGCTCTCCATCCTCCCGATCAAGATCCAAAGGCTCAGCCGCCTTCTACTTTCTCTAGCCTTCTTAGTCCACCTATAATAATACTAAATGAAAAAAATGAAGTTTTTCAATAAAGAATGAATTAGTGGCATTGTATTACTGAAGAAAGAAATCATGGAAGGAAATTTGACACCCATCAAAATAGCTAGAAACAGCCCTGGTATCTCTAACCTCCTTTTTGCAGATGATAGTTTGTTTTTCTTCAAGGCATCAGTAGATCAAGCAAAGGTTATCAAGAGAGTTTTGGAGACCTGCCAAAGGGCCACGGGTCAACTACTGAGTGCAAACAAATGTTCGCTTCTTTTTAACGAATTCTGTCCGAAGGAGACGAGAAATGGAATCAAAGGTGGTCTGGAGGTAGAAACAACATCATTTGAGAGTAAATACCTGGGTTACCGACACCTGATGGGAGAATGAAGGATGAACATTTCCAGCCCATCATGGACAGATTCCGAAAGCGTTGCAATGATTGGTCCGAAAAATTTATGTCTTTTGCTCCTAAGGAAGTGCATGTCAAGTCGGTGGTCTAGACCCTCCCAACCTACACGATGGGCGTCTTCCTCCTATCTAAAGGTTTCCGTGAGAAGTATGAGAGGATGATTCAAGAGTCCTGGTGGGGAGACGATGAAGGGCACATGAAAGTGCACTGGATGTCGTGGGAACGCATGATAAAACCGAAAAGAGCAGGGGGAATTGGATTTAGGGATATGCACCTTTTCAACCTAGCCTTATTAGCGAGACAAGGCTGGAGACTTATCCAAAAACCAGACAGCCTATGTGCGAGAGTGTTGAAATCCAAGTACTACCCAAACGGGAACCTACTGGATACCCTTTTTTGCGACTGATGCTTCACCGACGTGGAGGGCCATTGAAGCCGATCTACAGCTGCTGGAAAAAGGCATTGTATGGCGTGTGGGTGATGGGAGAAAAAATCAGATCCAGAGAGATCAGTGGATACCAAGGGAAGAAGGGCTCGGATTGGCAAGCTTTATCAGAAGGTCAAGACGAAGATGGGTCAACCAACTTATGTTGCCTGACAGAAGAGCATGGAACGAGGAATTGATAAGACAAATCTTTTACCCATTTGATGCTGATGAATTTTGCAGAATTAAGATCCCCAATGCAGTGGTGGATGACCGGATTGCATGGCATTATGAGAGCAATGGGGTTTTCTCGGTCAAGAGCGCATACAAAGTGGCTGCCTCCATTGAACAACAAAACAGGCATACCCCTGCCAGCTCATCTAGCTCCCCGGGAGATCGAAGCATTTGGGACATAATATGGAAAGCAAAAGTTCCGGAAGAGGTCAAAATATTCTGTTGGAGGATTGCAACGAACACCCTTCCTACAAACAGGTTCCGAAGAACTATAACACACGATGCCACATGCAATATCTGCGGCAATAGAGTGGAAGATGAGTATCATGTTGTGGTAAGGTGCACAAAAAGCAGGGCGCTAAGATTTGCCATTAGGAAACTGTGGCAATTGCCGGCAGAGGAGAAATTTTGGCACGCAGGTGATGACTGGCTGCAGCTGTTGCTAGGCACGGAACCTGAGGAATCTCGTCGCAAAATAATGTTACTGTTATGGAGGTGCTGGCACTTGCGGGATGATTGTGTGCATAGTGAAGGCAGAGAATCTATTGGGCAATCAGTGTGCTTCCTACACAAGTACGAGGAAGATCACCCCAGTTTGGACTAGTAATGGATATTAAAGAGGCTCTGACTTGTTTTGAGTCGTTCAAAATTGCTACTGTGGGGAGGAAATGCAACACCATGGCACATGAAGCTGCGACGGTTGCGAGAAGAGAACGCAATTTCATGAAGATAGCCGACGTGCCAGACTGCATGTGTTCGCTCTTTAGGGCTGAATGTAATCCCCCCCTAGAGTAATGCTTACCGTTACTCTTGTTTCTCAAAAAAAGGAAAAAGGGACAAAATTTGTGCACACTCGGAAAATTGTGCTTTTTATGCAAGAATAAGCATATAATAGTGAATTTTTCGGGAAAAAGAGGAAATTTTCTAAGAAGGAATGGATTAGTGACATTGGTATCACCCTTAAAAAGAAAAAAAGGAAATTAAAACCAAAATAAAATAAAATAATAAAAATTCCTACAAAAGAATGAATTACTGGCATTTGTACTATCTTTGAAAGAGAAATAAAATAAAAAAGTTGCTCACAAATTTAAACTAAAACTCTACTTTTTAAATATGCAAAAAATAAGTACATAATAGTGCAAGTTTCTTACTCTAGCATAATTTACACACATATTGAATACTGCTTGTGAGTATATTTCACACACAAGAATAAAATGATGTTTTCTGAAAAAGAATAGATTAGTAGTATTGGTATTACCCTTAAAGGGCAAAGAAAATAAAAAAACAAATCATTACATAATTGGCGATATATCAAGTGAAAACTGGTTTTCAGTGAAAATCTGAAGACTTTTCGTGTGGGTCATCGGATCTGTAATGAACGACACAGATTCAAGGTGGGATCCCTAACCTGCCACTTAAACGCTAATTAGCAGATAACCCCTGTTAGGTGGGAAATCTTTTGAGTGCTCGCGGCTGTATCAGTTCGTCTCTTGTCCGCTCCGGCGGCGATGGAGTCTCCGGCCGTTTGCGCTCTGCCGGCCGCTACAGGGCCTCTGTCGGTGCTAGACTGGACCTTCACCGGGTTGCGGCTCACCCTCCACCGGCCACAACTCGCGCCAGGATTTGCCTTTCGCCTGCCACGACTCAACCTTAGTAACACTAAGATCTCGCCGGATTCTCATCTACCTGCACCAGGATCTTGCCGCGGCGCCGGCGAACTTGGTCTCGCAAATCAACGGGCAGGAAACAAGTGCTCTTCCCCCACTGAGGGCAATTTGGAGTCCGCAGTGTTGCTCCACGCTACGGCGCCCCAGTGCTGCCTCACGCAACAGTACGAGAGAAGAAGAGGCAACATCTGACCACCAACAAAAATCACGCATGTACTACACAGGCGCGGCAACGAGCTCTTTGTGCAACGAACTTTTACCGAAAAAGGCTTTCGCCCCGCTTTATATATAAAACAATGATCAACCACACCCCAAGTACAAACACACCCCACCACAACACACCCGTGAGATGGAAGGCGAACTGATACAGCCGCGACCACTCAAAAGATTTTCCACCTTAGTGGTGGATAACAGGGGTTTATCTGCTAATTAGTGTTTAAGTGGCAGGTTAGGATCCCACCTTGAATCTGTATCCTTCATTACGGATCAGATGACCCACACGAAAAGTTTCTAGATTTTCACTGAAACCCAGTTTTCACTTGATACATCGCCTACATAATTCGCACACATTTTACACATATATTATGCTTTCTATAATATGCAAGAATAACCATATAATAATAATAATAAATCACAAAAAGTAAGTTAAGAAAGAATGAGTTAGTGGCATTGGTGTTGCCCCTAAAGAAGAAATAAAATGAAACAAAATTAAAAAAATATGTTTTCCAAAGAAAATGAATTAGTGGCATTGGTATTATCATTTAAGAAAGAAATAACATGAGAAAAAAAAGCTGCAGACAACTTTGTACTGAAATTACGCTTTTTGTAATAGTACATAGGTAACATATAATAGTGTAACTTCGCATTTTAATATATACACATATTTTATAGTACTTGTGTGTGTACATTTTCGCACACCAACATCTCAAAAATACTCATTAAAATTAAGAAAAACGAATAAAAACAAAAACAAAAGCAAAAGCACATAAAAACAAGAAGAAAATAAAGGCAACGGGTAATGGGCTTGAAGCCCAATAAGCAAAAACAGGGGCAAGTCAAAAATTCAGCCCAGGAAGTTATGAAATAACTCAAGGGAAAAAAAACACGAATCTTGACAAAAGATTGAACGATCAAAGAATGTATATTGCTAAGGTGGACTGCAGAATACTAGCTATCGGACTTGTTTTGCTTAATTAACAGTGTAACCCATACATTTGACGAAAGGATTAATTGCACGCCGATTTTCATGAATTAAGTAAGACTATCCAATGCTTAATCACATGACGATTTCACGAATTAATAGCTGGGTCACTCATATTATCTGCCCTCAACTTTCACTCTTGTTCAATACAACGAGCAAGCAATCGCTTCAATACGTCTCGCTCAATCCAGGCATTCTGCCCTGCTTCGGAAGCTCTAGGCAATCTACAGTGCCGAATTCATACAAGAACAAAAATGCGTACTCAATTTGATATACATTTTACTCCCCCACAATCCATATTAATTGTCGTTGATTTAGTACAAGCTTGGCAATTGATATGGATTGAAGGGAGTAGAATATTTGAGCAATTTATTCGTTGGTAAGCTAAACTACGAAAGTGCCGCATGTGTTGAGTTTCAAATGCTCATCAGACAACCCCCGAAAAGGAAAGGAAAATCGCACCTTATGGAAGTGCCACGTTCGACAACTTCGTGCAAGTGCATGCTCATTGCCATGGGAAAGGAAAACAGATTGGGGCCTGTGGAACAAAATTTGCAAACATGTTGCCATTGGAAAGGAAAATAGACTGGTGAACCTTAGTTTCAGTAGTTTCTTCAAACAAGACGCTGTATGGTTTCATTCTGGTTAATGGAACCGGAGAGAGGCCTCCCTGTTCTTCTAAAAAAAGGAAAATAGATGTGGGGCCTATGGAACAAAATGTGCAAACATGTTGCGGTTGTTGCCTGCATTATCCCTTAAGATGATATTTTTTCTTTCTTTTTGGGCAGGCTAATGAGTTGAAGAAAAAGCTCTTGCGCAAGTAACAATGTATCTCCACGTGTGTGCTCTTTTGTTGAAAATTACACGAAGATGATCTCAGTCAACATGCGGTGTTCCCAATGTGTGCAAGCAGCGTAAAAATCTTAGGTCCTGCTGCTGAAGCAGAGCATTGCAGATTAGATGCCCATGTGTTTTTGCACTCAGAAACCAAATATACCACCTATGCAAATTCATATCAAAGTATCTCGGTTTCATTTAACTCAACCCATGATTGAAGGAAGAACTAGATCAAAGCATGATCAGTACAAGTAATAATCAGAGCAAAAGGATTCAAATTTCATATTAGCAACATAATTGGCAAAAATGGCGACATCAATGTCAATCAACAGCATCTGGACATTTGCACGATGGAACACAATCAGGAAGCATATAGCTGAATTCAATTAGCAAGCATGCTCCCATCCCCAATCCCCCCATCTTGCCGCCGGCAACCATATTTACAGACAGATCAGCTGCAGCTAGCAGCAATCAAGACTCAAAAGCCACCACAAAACTATTCCATTGTTACCTGGCTGGTCATACTATTAGACTACTTTCTCATGACATCCAAAAAAATTCTCAGGACATTACCAAAAAGTTAAGAACAATTACCAGAAGTTGAAGACCGGAAGTTGCAGAGCAGGATCATCTGCATAACTTAGCTGCAGAAGATTTTCAGTCCTAAAGATGGCAAAGGCTACTCAGTAATCCCTTCTCCCTGTCAAAACTTCACTGCAATGCAACCCTGGCTGGAGTCAGACGGCGAGGTTGCCGAACGGCGCCCGGTGCGGGACGCCCTTGCGCCGGTGTGCAGGCTGCGGCGGCGGCGGTGGCGTCGAGGTCCGGTCGGCGGCATTGCGCGGCGGGGAGGAAGGGGGGGAGGAGGCGTTGCCGTCGTGGCGGCAGCCGGGGAACTTGCAGCTGAGCGAGCAGAAGCGGAAGGCCTCGAGCAGGCCGCGGCCGCAGCCGCACTGGTTGACGAAGCTCGAGGCGCTGCGGGCGTGCCTGAGCTGCGGGCCGCGCTCCCTGAGGAAGACGACGCGCGCGCCGTTGATGACGTAGGTCTGCACGCCGCCCACGTCCAGGAGGCCCCGGACGTCCGCCACGAGGAGCACGCTGCTGTAGGTGGAGCGGCGGACCCGGATGACGCGGTGGCCGCGGTGGCCCTGGTCGGCGCACAGCGAGCAGAGCGCGCCGGCGACGTCGGCGCAGTCGAGGCAGAACATGGCGCGCACGCCGCCGCGGCGCGAGTCGGGGTGCGTCTTGCACGGCGTGTAGAAGCGCGCCGACATCATGGGGCGCAGCCACCGGGGCCACCGCTCGCCGCCCGCGGACGCCGCCTGCTCCTGCTCCTCCACCTCCGCAGACTCCTCGTCCTCCTGCTCCTCCACCTCCGCAGACTTCTCGTCCTCCTCCTCCGGCTCAGGGCCGTCATCATCCTGCAGGCGACAACAGCAAGATCGGTCAGAGAGATCGCCCTCCTTGAAAATGGGAATCACCAGGGAATGGCCATGCACGCAACGTGTTCGTCCGTGGGAATCCGCCGAAGGAGGAGCAATTACGAACAGATTAACCACCCGGGCAGGATTTTATTCCGTTCATTTCGAACCAACGCAACCAAATGCGGCACTACCCACGCATGAAAAACCGCAAGAACGAAAATCGAACCCCTGGAAGGGGTGGGTGAGGGCAAGAGAGGGTTTTTGAAGGAGAGGGGGAAAACGCCCGTCTTTCCGAGATGGCGAGATCGATCTTCCGTCCATCGCCATTGCATTGCCCCCAGGATCCACCTAGCGCTTTCGACACGAGCAATCGGCCCAATGCAGCAGTAACGCGCGGAAAAGGGAGGAGGAGGGTGGCAGATCAAGAAACGGTTTCGTTCTTTCCCGGAGGTGGGGCACGGGGAATCAAGAACGCGGAGCACAGGAGGGAGAGGAGCGGGCAAGAAATGGGGGATGGCGTAGGGTTTTACCAAGCTGCGGCGGTCCTTGGGGAGGAGCTCCTTGCAGGGGGAGTCGTGGTCGATCGCCATGGCGGCTGGGCGTGACACGCGCCGCGCGGCGAGGGCGGAGGAAAAGGTGGGGCGCCGCGGGGGGATCCAAGAGCCCGGCGGGTTGGTGGGTTGGGTGCGGGTGGACTCCGGAAGGAGAGACGGATCGGCTGGCTCTGACTCGTGGAGGAAATGGTGGGCCGGGCTTGTATTGATGGGCTCGCACGAGAATGCAAGAGTGGGAGGAGTCTCTCTTTCAAAGCATCATCGAAGCTTTTCTCAAACAAAGAAAAAACATCATCGGAGTTAGGATAATGCTGAAACAATGATTGGGTCATCGTCTAAAAAGGGTTGGACGACGACCCCAAATCTAGTTATGCGCGTGTGGCCAGGAGCAGAGGTGGGCAACAACATGGTCACCGTTGCATAAAGGGGGGAAGCAAGAGCAACTCTAGCAGAGTCGTGTACGACACCAATCGACATAATAATTGTCAATATTAAGAGTGACTCTAGTAGAGTCGTGTATGACCCTGGTCCACATAATAACTGTTAATATAATGACTTTGGGCCAAAATGACACTCTAGCAGTGTCACCATATGGGTGTCGATCGGCATAGTTTATGAAGCTTGCTAAATAAACGACCTCGTAGCCTCCATATTTGAGGGTCGGGGAGGCCAACTTGGAGCTCGCTTCATATACCAACCGCAGCATGGGAGAAAGTTCCGGCTTCTAATTCCTCGCGCCACAGTCGGGTTTGAAGCTCGACGCCGCTCATACACGCATCTCCATGTCCCGGTTAATAAATGAGTGGGGCGACGTGACCGGTAGCCACCGAGCCATGGCGTCAACCTCCACCCCACCCCACCCCCCCCTCTCCCCCCAATTCCCAAGGTGGTTGTGCAGATGGCCACACGGCTTCATCCTCGGCTATAGAGCATCTCAGCAAAGCGTCTCCATCATGGAAGCTTTACCCCCTCCCACACCTCCTCCTCTCTCAGCGACAAATGTCGTCGCGCTGGAATGCAACCTACTGGCTGAACACAGTGGCAGCGAATCTGACGACCGTAGGGAACTAGGCCTCTTTGTCTAGCTGAAGGAGTAGAAGGACGTTGTCCCCGTCAACCAGTCGCCCCCTCACCCTGGTGAATGACGTCGTCCCCATAGTGGCATAGCCAAAGCCTGAGGACCCGATCGACGTTGTGCTCGAGATCACCGCCCCCCAAGCTCCTAATGAGGCGCAAATCATCCGTGAGTATGGCTCCCCACTCACTCACGGCTCCACACTCACCGACGAGGAGGATGGGCGGCAGCTCGTGACTGTCGGTCGTGAGTCTGGCCCTACGCAAGGATACCTCGTCCGCAGAGGAGGACGAGATGGCAACGCCGACATGGAGGACATCGACGAAGGCGATGACTAGACGGTGCTAGCCACCTAGTAGCATATGTAGCAATGTCGCTCGAATAACGCTATGTATCATCAGTACATCATAGGTGACCGAAGTTTCGGGGTATGATCAAAACTCGGCAGGTGCTACCTTATAACTGAATTTGGAGTCCTTGCATCAAATCGGGCGTCTTGGCAAGTAGGCACGCCAGGTGAGGAGGCCATGGAGCAGCGGCGGGCCCATTCCAACAGTGAGCAGGGCATCCCATGCAGCAGCGGCAACAGGAGAGGAGACGTCGTGGGCGGAGAGGAAGGGAAGGGAATTTTCTTTTCTAAGAATTGCCCACGACCGCGTAAAAATGAGGTAGTGGGGCAGCAGATAGGGGTTCGGCTAGGTGCGGTTAATTCCTCGAAACAGAAAAAAAAAATGGAGGAGACAACGGCTTTTAAGCAGTTAACTCCTCAAAACAGAAATTTTGGAGGAGCTAATACTCCCTCCATTTCAAAATAAGTGTCTTAACTGTACTAACTCTAGTACAAAGTTGTATTAAGGCTGAGACACTTATTTTGAGACGGAGGGAGTAGTTTTTAAGGAGTCATCAGCTAGGTGCGGTTAACTCCTCAAAACAGAAAATTAAATTTGGAGAAGCAAACAGTTTTTAAGGAATCGGCTAGGGACGTGCCAATAATAATATCTCGCCTTGCAAATGTACTGGTTTCTTGGGGGTGAAGCTAGCAAGCACATGATGTGCCTGCCGTTCCTGGCAAACCGTATGACCCTACACTACACGCTGCGTCCTTGTGTTGACAGACTGCCAGACAGGCAAGAAACCTTTTTTTTAGGGGTCACCCACTTTCCCCTGCTACAGTAACTGAATGGCGACTTGGCGATTTGCCGGCGACTGGCTTCTTGCCGTTTCTTCTTCTTGTTTCTTTCTTCTTCCTTTTGGATTTCTTATCCTCCCCTAATCTCAGTTTCTAGTTTCCTTTTTTCTCTATGATCCTTCTATATCCTCTACCGTCCTTTCTCAAGTCATTTTTCTCCTGTTCCTATCTGCTAGCCATTTCTTTTACAGTCCCAAATTCCTATTTTTTCTCTTCCTTTTATCCCAGATAGCTGATTTCTTTGCCTAGCGTTCTGGGTTTGTGCCGGAGTCAGGGGCGATGGCGGCGGCGCCGGAAATTGAAGGCTGTACGGCTCCTCGAGGGATGGGGATCGGATACGATGCGGTTGAACTAGTTGACTGGACCTCCTTCAGAAAGTAGGGGTCAGAGTTGCTCAAGAGGTCCAAAGATCCCCTAAGATGTTTGGGTCGGATGAGAGAAAGGGCTAGGGAATTCCTTGGGCATGATTTTGGACGGCTGTAAAAGGTTTCTATAGTGAATAAAATCGTATTGATGACAGATAAGGTGGGGATTTTGCCCTATCAAGGTGAGGAGCGGACGCAGGATTTTATATCTATGAAAGGGGAGCAGAATTGTGAGGTGAAGGAAAGGCCTTGCATCATTTTCCAAGGGTCAGTACTCTCCTTTTCGGGAGATCTCGCAGCAGCCAGTACTGAAGGTGCTCAGACCAGGAAGAACTGGGTTATTGATGGCCCGGTGGAGGCGGATGTGATGACACTC
Organism: Triticum urartu; assembly: GCF_003073215.2. NCBI lineage: Eukaryota > Viridiplantae > Streptophyta > Magnoliopsida > Poales > Poaceae > Triticum > Triticum urartu. The sequence goes on from NC_053022.1 coordinate 52,073,864, forward strand.
TTGCTGGATGGGGATAACCTACCTGTTCCTATGGATGATGATTTTGGGAGGAGTTTTAGAATCGAAGCTCAGTCTAATTCCGTAAGAGATGTACTGGAAGTGAATTTGGGAGAGAATGACGAGGTTGCTAGTGTGTGTGCACACGTTCAGGGACCCATTCATATGTGTGTTAATGTCGGTCTTGGTATTCATCTAATAAAAGAGCAATCTTGTTCTGATCATGTCCGTCTTAATTTCAATCCTTTTGAGAAGCCAACTGAACTGAAACGGAACTATGCAGCGAAGTTCACGAATAAGGAGATATGTACTGTTCGCTTTGATTATGGAGTCTCAGTGGAGGAGGATCCAGATCCAGGGGATAGTTGGGTACTGGGAAATCATTCAGTACACCTGAAGGAAGAAGCTGGTTCTACTGATCCAAGAAACATGTCATTTCTTCAGTACGCATGCTACACTGGTATAAAGAAGCATCTATTTTTGCCTGTCCGTACAGCAGTTTACATCGTTGACTTGTCTGATGGAAGCAAGGGTTCTAGTCCAGCTGTGCCATACCAGGAAAATACGAACAAGAAGAAAACCATAAGGGCAGATGGTGAGGCACTGGATAGCTCTGTTTTAGGTCATATACTGGATGAATCGGCGGCATCCCTCGAGGATGACCGCCGGGAACAATGAATATCATGTGCTTGAATTGTCGGGGTTGTGGGCGGCCTGAGACAGTTCGTGAGATTAGTAACCTAATTAGGTTGCAACGCCCTGGTCTGGTCTTTCTCTCGGAGACCAAGATGTCTGCCAAGAGAGCACAAGGGCTAAAATGGAGATTTGGGTTCACAAATGCTTTTGGAGTTAACTGTGTGGGATTAAGTGGAGGACTTTGCCTATACTGGAATAACAACTCAATTGTGACTTTGAAATCTTTTAGCGGGTCACACATTGATGTCATGGTTCAGGATGATAGTGTTGGAGATATGGAGTGGCGATTCACTGGATTCTATGGTGATCCGAAGAGAACAAAGAGGAAAAGATGTTGGGACCTACTGAAATTCATGAGAAGGGAATATAATAACCCGTGGGTCTGTGCGGGCGACTTTAATGAAGTTTTGCATGCCTCCGAGAAACTAGGTGGTAATGAGAGGCAGGAGTGGAAGATGGAGGTTTTTAGGGATACCATTGAATATTGCTGTTTTGAGGACTTGGGCTACTTTGGCCTACCTTACACTTGGGACAATAGACAACAAGGGGATAGCAACATCAAGGTCCGGCCTGACCGAGCTTTGGGGGATGATAGATTTGTGGAGTGTTTTGATAATACAGTGGTTAACCATGTCCAGTGTGCCGAATCTGACCACTGTGCTCTCCTCGTCTCTATCAGGAAGTCTGAATGGATGGAGGAAGGAAGGGAAGGTAGACCTTTTCGATTCGAGAATGCTTGGACTCGACACGATCGGTATACACAAGTAGTAGAGGATTCGTGGCACGTTAATACTAGTAATCTGCAAGGGATAAGTGCAGCTTTGAGTGGGGTGCGGCAGAGACTACAGAATTGGAGTAAATCTGAGTTTGGATCGGTGAAAAGACAGTTGAAATCCCTTCGGGCTCGGCTGGGGTATGTTCGACAAAATTCGCTTTTATCCGGACCGTGCAGAGAGGAGATGGAACTCATAGCCAGAATTTCAGAGTTGCTATCTAGGGAGGAAGCTTTGGAGAAACAGCGTTCAAGAGCCCTTTGGCTAGCTGCTGGAGATCGTAATACGTCTTTTTTTCAGGCCAAGGCTAAGGAACGTGCACGTATTAACAAAATTAAGTCGCTGAAGAGGGAAGATGGATCAGTTGCTAATTCTCAACCTGAGCTAGAAGCAGAGGTTCTCAATTATTATCAGCGACTGTTTACTGCTCAAGATGGAACCGACCCAGATCTGGTGACTTCTTGGGTTGATCGGAAGGTGGATGATGCAATGAACAGTAGACTTTGTGCACCGGTTACGAACGATGAAATAGAGCAAGCTCTTTTTATGATGCATCCTGATAGATCACCAGGCCCTGATGGATTTACCGCTGGCTTCTACATCCGTCATTGGAACATTTTAAAAGACACGGTATGTGAGGCAGTGAGGGATTTCCTGGAAGGTGGTCAAATGCCTGAGATGGTTAATTCCACGGTGTTGGTTCTCATTCCGAAGGTTAAAAACCCGCAACATCTCAGTCAATATCGGCCTATTTCTTTATGTAACATGTTGGGTTTCGTAGTAATTTCAAAAAAATTCCTACGCACACGCAAGATCATGTGATGCATAGCAACGAGGGGGAGAGTGTTGTCTACGTACCCAACGCAGACCGACGGCGGAAGCGATGACACGACGTAGAGGAAGTAGTCGTACGTCTTCACGATCCAACCGATCAAGCACCGAAACTACGGCACCTCCGAGTTCGAGCACACGTTCAGCTCGATGACGATCCCCGGACTCCGATCCAGCAAAGTGTCGGGGAAGAGTTCCGTCAGCACAACGGCGTGGTGACGATCTTGATGTACTACAGCAGCAGGGCTTCGCCTAAACTCCGCTACAGTATTATCGAGGTATATGGTGGCAGGGGGCACCGCACACGGCTAAGGAATAGATCTCAAGGATCAACTTGTGTGTCTAGAGGTGTCCCCTGCCTCTGTATATAAAGGAGTAGAGGGGGGGAGGCTAGCCGGCCAAGGAGGGAGGCGCAGGAGAGTCCTACTCCCTCTGGGAGTAGGATTCCCCCTCCAATCCTAGTCCAACTAGGATTCCTTTCGGAGGGGAAAAGAGGAGGAGGGGGCCGGCCACCTCTCCTAGTCCTAATAGGACTAGGGGAAGGGGGAGGCGCGCAGCCCATCTAGGGCAGCCCCTTCTCTATTCCACTAAGGCCCACTATGGCCCATATAGCTCCAGAGGGGTTCCGGTAACCCTCCCGGTACTCCGGTAAAATCCCGATTTCACCCGGAATAGTTCCGATGTCCAAACATAGGCTTCCAATATATCAATCTTTACGTCTCGACCATTTCGAGACTCCTCGTCATGTCCGTGATCACATCCGGGACTCGAAACAACCTTCGGTACAATTCAAAATGCATAAACTCATAATATAACTGTCATCGTACCTTAAGCGTGCGGACCCTACGGGTTCGAGAACAATGTAGACATGACCGAGACATGTCTCCGGTCAATAACCAATAGCGGGACCTGGATGCCCATATTGGCTCCTACATATCCTACGAAGATCTTTATCGGTCAGACCGCATAACAACAATACGTTGTTCCCTTTGTCATCGGTATGTTACTTGCTCCGAGATTCGATCGTCGGTATCCAATACCTAGTTCAATCTCGTTACCGGCAAGTCTCTTTACTCGTTCCGTAATACATCATCTCACAACTAACATATTAGTTGTAATGCTTGCAAGGCTTATGTGATGTGTATTACCGAGAGGGCCCAGAGATACCTCTCCGACAATCGGAGTGACAAATCCTAATCTCGAAATACGCCAACCCAACATCTACCTTTGGAGACACCTGTAATGCTCCTTTATAATCACCCAGTTACGTTGTGACGTTTGGTAGCACCCAAAGTGTTCCTCCGGCAAACGGGAGTTGCATAATCTCATAGTCATAGGAACATGTATAAGTCATGAAGAAAGCAATAGCAACATACTAAACGATCGGGTGCTAAGCTAATGGAATGGGTCATGTCAATCAGATCATTCAACTAATGATGTGACCTCGTTAATCAAATAACAACTCATTGTTCATGGTTAGGAAACATAACCATCTTTGATTAACGAGCTAGTCAAGTAGAGGCATACTAGTGACACTTTGTTTGTCTATGTATTCACACATGTATTATGTTTCCGGTTAATACAATTCTAGCATGAATAATAAACATTTATCATGAATTATAAGGAAATAAATAATAACTTTATTATTGCCTCTAGGGCATATTTCCTTCAGTCTCCCATTTGCACTAGAGTCAATAATCTAGATTACACAGTAATGATTCTAACACCCATGGAGCCTTGTTGCTGATCATGTTTTGCTCGTGGAAGAGGCTTAGTCAATGGGTCTACAACATTCAGATCCGTATGTATCTTGCAAATCTCTATGTCTCCCACCTGGACTAGATCCCCGATGGAATTGAAGCGTCTCTTGATGTGCTTGGTCCTCTTGTGAAATCTGGATTCCTTTGCCAAGGCAATTGCACCAGTATTGTCGCAAAAGATTTTCATTGGACCCAATGCACTAGGTATGACACCTAGATCGGATATGAACTCCTTCATCCAGACTCCTTCGTTCGCTGCTTCCGAAGCAGCTATGTACTCCGGTTCACATGTAGATCGCGCTACGACGCTTTGTTTAGAACTGCACCAACTGACAGCTCCACCGTTTAATGTAAACACGTATCCGGTTTGCGATTTAGAATCGTCCGGATCAGTGTCAAAGCTTGCATCAACGTAACCATTTACGGTGAGCTCTTTGTCACCTCCATATACGAGAAACATATCCTTAGTCCTTTTCAGGTATTTCAGGATGTTCTTGACCGCTGTCTAGTGATCCACTCCTGGATTACTTTGGTACCTCCCTGCTAGACTTATAGCAAGGCACACATCGGGTCTGGTACACAGCATTGCATACATGATAGAGCCTATGGCTGAAGCATAGGGAACATCTTTCATTTTCTTTCTATCTTCTGCAGTGGTCGGGCATTGAGTCTTACTCAACTTCACACCTTGTAACACAGGCAAGAATCCTTTCTTTGCTTGATCCATTTTGAATTTCTTCAAAATCTTGTCAAGGTATGTGCTTTGTGAAAGTCCAATTAAGCGTCTTGATCTATCTCTATAGATCTTAATGCCTAATATGTAAGCAGCTTCACCGAGGTCTTTCATTGAAAAACTTTTATTCAAGTATCCTTTTATGCTATCCAGAAATTCTATATCATTTCCAATCAGCAATATGTCATCCACATATAATATTAGAAATGTTACAGAGCTCCCACTCACTTTCTTGTAAATACAGGCTTCTCCGAAAGTCTGTATAAAACCAAATGCTTTGATCACACTATCAAAGCGTTTATTCCAACTCCGAGAGGCTTGCACCAGTCCATAAATGGATCGCTGGAGCTTGCACACTTTGTTAGCTCCCTTTGGATCGACAAAACCTTCCGGTTGCATCATATACAACTCTTCTTCCAGAAATCCATTCAGGAATGCAGTTTTGACATCCATCTACCGAATTTCATAATCATAAAATGCGGCAATCGCTAACATGATTTGGACGGACTTAAGCATCGCTACGGGTGAGAAGGTCTCATCGTAGTCAATCCCTTGAACTTGTCGAAAACCTTTTGCGACAAGTCGAGCTTTGTACACAGTAACATTACCATCAGCGTCAGTCTTCTTCTTAAAGATCCATTTATTCTCAATTGCTTGCCGATCATCGGGCAAGTCAACCAAAGTCCATACTTTGTTCTCATACATGGATCCCATCTCAGATTTCATGGCTTCAAGCCACTTTGCGGAATCTGGGCTCACCATCGCTTCTTCATAGTCCGTAGGTTCATCATGATCTAGTAGCATGACTTCCAGAACTGGATTACCGTAACACTCTGGTGCGGATCTTACTCTGGTTGATCTACGAGGTTCAGTAGTATCTTGTTCTGAAGTTTCATGATCATTATCATTAGCTTCCTCACTTATTGGTGTAGGTGTCACAGAAACAGTTTTCTGTGATGTACTACTTTCCAATAAGGGAGCAGGTACAGTTACCTCGTCAAGTTCTACTTTTCTCCCACTCACTTCTTTCGAGAGAAACTCCTTCTCAAGAAAGTTTCCGAATTTAGCAACAAAAGTCTTGCCTTCGGATCTGTGATAGAAGGTGTATCCAATAGTTTCCTTTGGATATCCTATGAAGACACATTTCTCCGATTTGGGTTCGAGCTTATCAGGTTGAAGCTTTTTCACATAAGCATCGCAGCCCCAAACTTTCAGAAACGACAACTTTAGTTTCTTGCCAAACCATAGTTCATAAGGCGTCATCTCAACGGATTTTGATGGTGCCCTGTTTAACGTGAATGCGGCCGTCTCTAGAGCGTATCCCCAAAATGATAGCGGTAATCAGTAAGAGACATCATAGATCGCACCATATCTAGTAAAGTACGATTACGACGTTCGGACACACCATTACGCTGTGGTGTTCCGGGTGGCGTGAGTTGCGAAACTATTCCACAGTTTTTCAAATGTACACCAAACTCATAACTCAAATATTCTCCTCCACGATCAGATCGTAGAAACTTTATTTTCTTGTTACGATGATTTTCAACTTCACTCTGAAATTCTTTGAACTTTTCAAATGTTTCAGACTTATGTTTCATTAAGTAGATATATCCATATCTGCTTAAATCATCTGTGAAGGTGAGAAAATAACGATATCCGCCACGAGCCTCAATATTCATCGGACCACATACATCGGTATGTATGATTTCCAACAAATCTGTTGCTCTCTCCATAGTACCGGAGAACGGTGTTTTAGTCATCTTGCCCATGAGGCACGGTCCGCAAGTACCAAGTGATTCATAATCAAGTAGTTCCAAAAGTCCATCAGTATGGAGTTTCTTCATGCGCTTTACACCGATATGACCTAAACGACAGTGCCACAAATAAGTTGCACTTTCATTATCAACTCTGCATCTTTTGGCTTCAACATTATGAATATGTGTATTACTACTATCGAGATTCAATAAAAATAGACCACTCTTCAAGGGTGCATGACCATAAAAGATATTACTCATATAAATAGAACAACCATTATTCTCTGATTTAAATGAATAACCGTCTCGCATTAAACAAGATCCAGATATAATGTTCATGCTCAACGCTGGCACCAAATAACAATTATTTAGGTCTAATATTAATCCCGAAGGTAGATGTAGAGGTAGCGTGCCGACCGCGATCACATCGACTTTGGAACCGTTTCCCACGCGCATCGTCACCTCGTCCTTAGCCAATCTTCGCTTAATCCGTAGCCCCTGTTTCGAGTTGCAAATATTAGCAACAGAACCAGTATCAAATACCCAGGTGCTACTGCGATCATTAGTAAGGTACACATCAATAACATGTATATCACATATACCTTTGTTCACCTTGCCATCCTTCTTATCCGCCAAATACTTGGGGCAGTTCCGCTTCCAGTGACCAGTCTGCTTGCAGTAGAAGCACTCAGTTTCAGGCTTAGGTCCAGACTTGGGTTTCTTCTCTTGAGCAGCAACTTGCTTGCCGTTCTTCTTGAAGTTCCCCTTCTTCTTCCCTTTGCCCTTTTCCTTGAAACTAGTGGTTTTGTTAACCATCAACACTTGATGCTCCTTTTTGATTTCTACCTCCGCAGCTTTCAGCATTGCGAAGAGCTCGGGAATAGTCTTGTTCATCCCTTGCATATTATAGTTCATCACGAAGCTCTTGTAGCTTGGTGGCAGTGATTGGAGAATTCTGTCAATGATGCAATCATCTGGAAGATTAACTCCCAATTGAATCAAGTGATTATTATACCCAGACATTTTGAGTATATGCTCACTGACAGAACTGTTCTCCTCCATCTTGCAGCTATAGAACTTATTGGAGACTTCATATCTCTCAATCCGGGCATTTGCTTGAAATATCAACTTCAACTCCTGGAACATCTCATATGCTCCATGACGTTCAAAACGTCGTTGAAGTCCCGATTCTAAGCCGTAAAGCATGGCACACTGAACTATCGAGTAGTCATCAGCTTTGCTCTGCCAGACGTTCATAACATCTGGTGTTGCTCCAGCAGCAGGCCTGGCACCCAGCGGTGCTTCCAGAACGTAATTCTTCTATGCAGCAATGAGGATAATCCTCAAGTTACGGACCCAGTCCGTGTAATTGCTACCATCATCTTTCAACTTTGCTTTCTCAAGGAACGCATTAAAATTCAACGGAACAACAGCATGAGCCATCTATCTACAATCAACATAAACAAGCAAGATACTATCAGGTACTAAGTTCATGATAAATTTAAGTTCAATTAATCATATTACTGAAGAACTCCCACTTAGATAGACATCCCTCTAATCCTCTAAGTGATCACGTGATCCGAATCAACTAAACCATGTCCGATCATCACGTGAGATGGAGTAGTTTCATCGGTGAACATCATTATGTTGATCATATCTACTATATGATTCACGCTCGACCTTTCGGTCTCCGTGTTCCGAGGCCATATCTGTATATGCTTGGCTCGTCAAGTATAACCTGAGTATTCCGCGTGTGCAACTGTTTTGCACCCGTTGTATTTGAACGTAGAGCCTATCACACCCGATCATCACGTGGTGTCTCAGCACGAAGAACTTTCGCAACGGTGCATACTCAGGGAGAACACTTCTTGATAATTTAGTGAGAGATCATCTTATAATACTACCGTCAATCAAAGCAAGATAAGATGCATAAAAAGATAAACATCACATGCAATCAATATAAGTGATATGATATGGCCATCATCATCTTGTGCTTGTGATCTCCATCTCCGAAGCACCGTCATGATCACCATCGTCACCGGCGTGACACCTTGATCTCCATCGTAGCATCGTTGTCGTCTCGCCAATCTTATGCTTCCACGACTATCACTACCGTTTAGTAATAAAGTAAAGCATTACATCGCGATTGCATTGCATACAATAAAGCGACAACCATATGGCTCCTGCCAGTTGCCGATAACTCGGTTACAAAACATGATCATCTCATACAATAAAATTCAGCATCATGCTTTGACCATATCACATCACAACATGCCCTGCAAAAACAAGTTAGACGTCCTCTACTTTGTTGTTGCAAGTTTTACGTGGCTGCTACGGGCTTAAGTAAGAACCAGTCTCACCTACGCATCAAAACCACAACGATAGTTTGTCAAATAGACTCCGTTTTAACCTTCGCAAGGACCGGGCATAGCCATACTTGGTTCAACTAAAGTTGAAGAGACAGTCGCCCGCAAGCCATCTCTGTGAAAAGCACGTCGAGGGAACCGGTCTCGCGTAAGCGTACGCGTAAGGTTGGTCCGGGTCGTCTCGTCCAACAATACCGCCGAACCAAAGTATGACATGCTGGTAGGCAGTATGACTTGTATCGTCCACAACTCAGTTGTGTTCTACTCATGCATATAACATCAACATAAATAACCTAGGCTCGGATGCCACTGTTGGGTTTCGTAGTAATTTCAATAAATTTCCTACGCACACGCAAGATCATGTGATGCATAGCAACGAGGGGGAGAGTGTTGTCTACGTACCCAACGCAGACCGACTGCGGAAGCGATGACACGACGTAGAGGAAGTAGTCATACGTCTTCACGATCCAACCGATCAAGCACCGAAACTACGGCACCTCCGAGTTCGAGCACACGTTCAGCTCGATGACGATCCCCGGACTCCGATCCAGCAAAGTGTCGGGGAAGAGTTCCGTCAGCACGACGGCGTGGTGACGATCTTGATGTACTACAGCAGCAGGGCTTCGCCTAAACTCCGCTACAGTATTATCGAGGTATATGGTGGCAGGGGGCACCGCACACGGCTAAGGAATAGATCTCAAGGATCAACTTGTGTGTCTAGAGGTGTCCCCTGCCTCCCGTATATAAAGGTAGAGGGGAGGCTGGCCGGCCAAGGAGGAGGCGCAGGAGAGTCCTACTCCCTCTGGGAGTAGGATTCCCCCTCCAATCCTAGTCCAACTAGGATTCCTCGGAGGGGAAAAGAGGAGGAGGGGGCCGGCCACCTCTCCTAGTCCTAATAGGACTAGGGGAAGGGGGGGCGCGCAGCCCATCTAGGGCAGCCCCTTCTCTTTTCCACTAAGGCCCACTATGGCCCATATAGCTCCCGGGGGGTTCCGGTAACCCTCCCGGTATCCGGTAAAATCCCGATTTCACCCGGAACACTTCCGATATCCAAATATAGGCTTCCAATATATCAATCTTATGTCTCGACCATTTCGAGACTCCTCGTCATGTCCGTGATCACATCCGGGACTCCGAACAACCTTCGGTACATCAAAATGCATAAAACTCATAATATAACTGTCATCGTAACTTAAGCGTGCGGACCCTACGGGTTCGAGAACAATGTAGACATGACCGAGACACGTCTCCGGTCAATAACCAATAGCGGGACCTGGATGCCCATATTGGCTCCTACATATTCTACGAAGATCTTTATCGGTCAGACCGCATAACAACATACGTTGTTCCCTTTGTCATCGGTATGTTACTTGCCCGAGATTCGATCGTCGGTATCCAATACCTATTCAATCTCGTTACCGGCAAGTCTCTTTACTCGTTCCGTAATACATCATCTCACAACTAACATATTAGTTGTAATGCTTGCAAGGCTTATGTGATGTGTATTACCGAGAGGGCCCAGAGATACCTCTCCGACAATCGGAGTGACAAATCCTAATCTCGAAATACGCCAACCCAACATTACCTTTGGAGACACCTGTAATGCTCCTTTATAATCACCCAGTTACGTTGTGACGTTTGGTAGCACCCAAAGGTTCCTCCGGCAAACGGGAGTTGCATAATCTCATAGTCATAGGAACATGTATAAGTCATGAAAAAAGCAATAGCAACATACTAAACGATCGGGTGCTAAGCTAATGGAATGGGTCATGTCAATCAGATCATTCAACTAATGATGTGACCTCGTTAATCAAATAACAACTCATTGTTCATGGTTAGGAAACATAACCATCTTTGATTAACGAGCTAGTCAAGTAGAGGCATACTAGTGACACTTTGTTTGTCTATGTATTCACACATGTATTATGTTTCCGGTTAATACAATTATAGCATGAATAATAAACATTTATCATGATTATAAGGAAATAAATAATAACTTTATTATTGCCTCTAGGGCATATTTCCTTCATAACGTGCTTTACAAATTAGCTTCGAAGGTGTTAGCCTTGAGATTGAGACCGTTACTGCAAGGATTAATCTCTGAAGAGCAGAGCGCTTTCGTTCCGGGCCGACTGATTACGGACAACGTACTCTTGGCATATGAGTGTATCCATTTTTTGAAGAGGAAGAAAGGAAAATCCGGGGCTTGTGCGGTGAAGCTTGATATGGCAAAAGCTTATGATCGTGTAGAATGGTCATACTTGAGAGCTATCATGAGCAAACTTGGCTTTGCAGATGCATGGATTAAAAGAGTTATGTCCTGTGTGGAAACAGTTTCTTTTTCAGTTAGGGTTAATGGCAATTACTCTCAAATATTCAAACCTTCAAAGGGTATTAGGCAAGGTGATCCAATTTCTCCGTACCTTTTTCTCCTATGTGCAGAAGGCTTTTTGTTGTATGTTGAAGAAGTATGGAGCTGGACATTTATCTCGTGGAGTGAGAGTTGGTATTCACTGTCCATGGATTTCTCACCTTCTTTTTGCAGATGACTGTATGGTATTCACTCAGGCGACGGCTGAAGGTGCTAATAGATTACAAGAAGTTCTGGAAAGATACCGTATTGGATCGGGCCAAATGGTTAACAAACAGAAGTCAGCTATATTTTTTAGCGGGAATTCTGATGACAATATGAAGGCGGCTATCCATCAAGGCACGGAGATTACAGTTGAGGCACTAGTTGAGAAATATTTGGGTCTCCCTACAGCTCTGGGAAGGTCCACTGATGAGAATTTTCAACATATTTTGGCTACTATTAAGAGACTTGTGGCGGGATGGGCACCTAAACTTCTTAGTAGTGTTGGACGTGAGGTGCTTATTAAGTCTATATGCCAAGCTATTCCAACTTACTCGATGAGCTGTTTCAAACTTTCCAAGAAGTTATGTAAAAAGATCATTGCAGTACTGGCTCGGTTCTGGTGGGGAGGAGATGAAAAAAAAAGGAAAATGCATTGGGTTAAATGGAAGGATCTCGCTATACCAAAGGTTTGTGGTGGTATGGGGTTCAAAGATCTCGTACTCTTCAATAAAGCTATGTTAGCGAAGCAAGGGTGGCGATTGATTTGTAATCCCAACTCGTTGTGTGCTCGGGTCTTGAGAGGTAAATATTATCATGAAGGTAATCTATTGACAGCCGGAAATAAGAGGAATGCTTCTCATACTTGGAGAGCGATTTTGTATGGCCGTGAAGCTCTAAAGTTGGGCCTAATTAAACGCATTGGTGATGGTGCAAGCACGAGAATTTGGGATGATCCTTGGATACCTTCAAACTCAACTTTAAAACCAATTGTAAGGCTTCCTTCATCGGATGTTAACCTTGTGGAGGAATTGATGAACCCGGTTACGGGAGAATGGGATGAACAAGTATTGGAAACAAATTTTCTGGAGGGCGCTTATAGGGCGCTTCTTGTAGCAAATACTACTATCAATCCAGTGATGGGCTCAAGAGGATCTGAACAAGTTTTCTGGAAGAAGCTATGGAAGATGAGAGTGCCTCCTAAGGTTCGTAATTTTTGGTGGCGAATCATCAAGAAGTTTATTCCTTGCCGTCAGGTTCTGAAGGATAGACATATTGAGCAAATTTCGTTTTGCCAATCATGTGGGCGAGATGAGACTATTAGGCACGCACTGTTTGAGTGTACATGGGCAAAACTTTTCTGGCAACAGCTGAAGGCTGTTACTTCATTCAAGCTACCTGACCTTCATCCGGGTACTTGGGCCATAGACCTTATTGACAGTGAGGTGATTTCTTTAGATGATGCAGCTGTTGTTCTTTGTGGAGGATGGGCTGTGTGGTCGGAGAGGAATGCTAGGCACCATGAGGAGCAAGTTAGAATGGTGCCTCAATCTGTTAAGTGGACAACAGATATTGCTATGGATCTCTGTGTTGCTGCTGGCAAGAATAAAGTGTGTGGCCCAAAGGTGCAAGTCAAGTGGCAGCCGCCGCAAGAAGGAAGTCTGAAGATGAATGTGGATGCTAGCTTCCAGGTGAACTCGAATGAGGGAGCTACGGGTCTAGTCCTACGTGACCATTCTGGATCCTTGATCAGAGGCCAAGCTTTATGGTATGGGCAAGCTGAAAATGCTTTGATTATGGAAGCTTTTGCTGTTAGGGATGGAACTAAACTGGCTTGCGATCTAGGCCTCGGCAACATCACAATAGAAACTGATGCGAGAGAGGTAGTCAACCTCTGGAGGAGTCGAGAGCAGGGAAGATCAGAAATTGCACCGATTCTCCAAGAGATTGAAGAGCTCAATAGCAACTTGGAATTTTTCCAACTGAACTTCATTGGGCGTGGAGCTAATGAAGGGGCACATCTTTGTGCTAAGCAGGCTTCTTCGATTAGAAGGAGATGTTTATGGATCAACTTTGTTCCTAGGTTTCTAGTTGAATGCCTGCAGAATGATTGTAATGCTACTGTTTAATGATAGCTCTTGTTTCGCAAAAAAAAACCTTTTTTTTAGGGGTGGAAACCTGAGATGCGCTGCTCATCATCTCCGGTGTCAAACGGGAGAGGCGGGACGAGAAGTGCATCGCTGCACCTGCACGCAGTGGCAGCTGCACAGACGGAAGCATCACAGTGACCCAACGTAGGTCCATCATTCACGGTGCTCATCTCTTCGCCTCCCCTACGTTGCCTCCAACGTAGGTCCATCGTCCAGATTATCTGAGATGAGATGAGCTTAGTTCACAAGGCCTTCTTCCTCTGGCATAATCACCATCAGTTCTTCCCAATCTCATCCACCATGGACAGTTAATTCTTCGTCCAAGCACCATACCGGAATCCAGGCACGGCAACACGTGGAGAAGAAACGGGAGAGGCCAGCAAGGGAACACAAGATAATTGCATTGCATGGATCAGAAACAGGAAAGCACGCTGCTGTCAACTTCACCCCCAGCGCTCACACGGTTCATACCGCCGGAGCAAAACCATCAGAACTGACGGCCATGTCCAGCGGCAAATTAGGGGAAGAAAGAATTGCGCAAACCGTTTTAACCCGCTGCAAAAACTCGCATGCCATGCGCCGTGCGTGCGCCCCTCGCTTCGACAGCCGATGCTGCTCGTGTCCAACATGACAGCGAAGTGAGCACATTTCATTTCCCTGCAGGCAGCAGCGGGTTAAAGTGATAAAGGAATAAAACGGTAATGTTACACAACAATCATGATCATCAGAAACAGAAACACAAAAGCAAAACAAGGCACCAATTAACCAAAACTACAGCAGGAGAGGAATCTGCTGAGTTGAGCATCAACATTACCATATTACAATCATCTGTCTGTGAGGTTTCTGCATTGCATAATAAAAACCGGATACATAAATAACAAAGCCCTACCGACAAACCGCCTTTGTCGCCTCTAGCAAACCTACAGCCACTGCTGGCAACATCCAAAAAACAACTAAAATTAAGTATGACGACGGAGCTGCAGAAAAGAGTTAATCCCACGACAAAAGAAAGCCCTACGACGATATGGACAGGAAAGCCATTCGCTTTCCCTGCTGTTGTTTCAGTTCCTTCCATCCCAAGTTACAAAAACTAAATATGGTACAGGGAGAGAGCAAAAGAAAAGCATGCACTATTTGCCCGCCTAATGCTACTACTGGTGGCTGCTGCTGCTACCTGTTTCCTATGTCTTTCCAGGGGTGGTCGGCGTCCTTGCCCAGGAACTTCGAGCTCGAGCCATACTGCGCCTTGAGCGCCGCCACCGGGTCTGACACGGGGCTCACGAGGATCCCAGCGCCACCGAGCCGCGCGGCTTTCCCGGGCTGCTGCTGCTGGAACCCTGAGATGAGCTCTATTCCGTTCCTCTTCTGCAGATCGGCATAGCTTTCCAGCCGCTTCGGGTCTGATGGAAGCTGCTGCCGCAAAGGCTGTTGGTACTCTCCGAATACGCCCAGTGAGCCATTTTTAGCCGAGTAAAATGGCACGCTGGCCATTGATGATCTCTGGCATTTCGCCACCCTGAACAAAGACGACTCGGGCTGTGCTGTGCTCCCATCCAGGTGAGTGTAGCTCCTCACCACTCGCTCGTCCTGCCCAAAGTGGGCAGTATTTGTGGGCCTAGATGAATAAACCATGCGATCCATTCCACTGCCCAACAATCCTGCTGCTGTCGTTGGCGGGGGAGGCTTGCTTCTCGTTACATTCGATGATGAGCCAGAACTTTGCAAGGATGATTGATGGCTCAGAATTTTCCCAAATAACTTGACATCACCAGGGCGCTTCACCTGATCACAACTCTCAGTGCTTGCCTTGTGGGAACAGGGCTTCAACTGGCCTTCCCGTAATTCTTTGCTGCTCCCATTCATCAGAAACCCAGCAGATGTGCTTGAGAGACCTGAGCTGCCCGACCTGCCATTCTGGTATTTCGTTATTGTGAACTGATCCGGATGAGAAATTCCCACACTGCCACTTACAGTGCTATCAGAAAAGGCGGGTATATCGACTGCCAGATGATGATTCCGTCTGTGCTGCAAGTATCCATCAATATTGCGGAACAGAACATCATGCTGGCTCCGAGATTGTTCATTAAATACTGGGAACTTGTTCATGTCCTTGGGCCCTGGAGTATTGCTGACTCTGTTGGCATGATCACCAAAATTTGGTGAAGTTATGGAGGCTATGCCCTCAAAACGAATTGAGGTAGGATCAGGAAGGTCAGAACTAAACTGAACAGGCATCAAATCCTTTGGAGTAAGAGGGGTAACCTGTGATTTTGGCTTTGCTGGGAGCAGATCTGTTGGCACGCTTTGCTGATAACTCGAAGTAAATGCAGGCCTAATACAGGAAACACCGGCCATGTCCGAGAAATGGGTGACATTTTCCTTGCTGCCACTTTCTCCAGGTAAGCAAACAGAGGGAGTCGAATTTCCAGCTTTCACGTGTGCACTCTCAGGTGCATGTTTTGAAGGTCCTTCGATACTGGATACCTTACTACAGTGTTCCCCAGGTAAGCAAACAGAGAGGGTCAAATTTCCAGCCTTCATGTGTGCACTCAAGGGTGCTTGTTGAGAAGGTCCTTCCACACTAGATTCCTTGGTGCAAATCCCTTCATACACCTTGCTCGACTGGATGACTCCAGGTAAGAAAACCGGGGTGGTTAAATTTCCAGCGCTGATGGGTGCACCACTCTCGGGAGCATGTTCCCTGCTGGATACCTGAGTGCAAATCATTTCAGACACCTTGCTCGGCTCAATAACTTCAACATTGTGCAGACTGGTGCTGATTTCCAGGTGTGCTCCCACAGGCAGCTCAGTTGAAGAGGCCATGGCTCCGTTGCCATGCGCACTCACTTGGTTACTGTGCTCTCTGTTCTCCATACTCCCTGTGCTCTCAGAAGAATTGATATCGATAGGAGCACATGAAGGTGTTGATTCATGAGTGGCTTCACTTGACTGTCTATGATCAACAGGAATGTTACAATTATTAGTATCCTCTGCCTTGATCTCACCTTCCTCAAATGTTAGGTCCACAATATCTGGCCCATCTGATCTATCAGTTTCTGACTGTTTAAAGGCGATACCAGATAGAAGATGCCCCTGAAGGGTTTTATCAACAGAAGGACAAACCTCCATCTCCATCTCCACAGGAGACTGTGTGCTACAAATAGGAGAATCCATCTCAGCAGCACATGCCTCGTCAGTATCACTCCTACCTCCACTGGCATCACCTGTCGGCAAACCAGCATCGGTAGTCTGCTGATAGATCAAATCCAAACCAAGTGAAATGCGAGCCTTGCTGAAAAATACCTTGCACTGCTCATATGACTTGCTCTTCACATATGAAGAAATTCGAGCAAAATCCTTCCCATGGTTATTCAGAGCCTCGATGAACAGTGACTTCTCATTGTCGTTCCAATCAACTGAGTCAACTTCGCATTCCTGGTCTGAGAGATCGTCTTCCTCATCAAAGCTCTTGTCTGCCTCTGGAGTTGCTATAAGATACTCCATTCTTGTGGCACCTATCTTTTGGCCATGATCAGCAGAACTGGTAATGCATGAGCCCATTCCTTCAGGGGAGAGAGTTCCACATATACCTGCCAAGACATCAGCAGCTACAGATTCCCTCTCGTGCAGAGATACATTAGCAATGCCATCCTTATCCAAAGATCCTTTGGCCACAGCCGAAACATCAGACCTACAAGAAGTCCGAATGATAGACTTTGCAGTATCTTTCTCCACTCTGTTTGCATAATCAAGACCATGGGCAGCCACGACCGATGCAGCATTTCCAAGCATATCAAGAGATGCAGCATTCTCAGGATTCCATTTCTTTCCAGATTTTGTTCCTAGGTAATTGCCAGTGGGTTGTTGCTGCCGAAGATCCAGAAGTTTCTTAACTTCTCGGAAACTGTCAGATTTATGGTGCTTGTAGTAGAACTCAACACAATCAGCTGTTGTCTTGTGCTGTAGAAAATTGGAGATTTTAGAGAAATTCTTGCCAAATGAAGCAAGCATCTGCATAAAAACTTCCTTCTCTTCATGCGTCCATGGATTTATCACTGACCGCTCCTTCTCAACTGAAACAGGATCCTCAATCAAACCATTCTTGCTGACAAAGCTAGCACTTTCTTTCTCTTTTTCATCTATAATTAATGCTGGCATTTTCAAGTAATTTCTGCAGCGCTTAAACTGAAATTCTGTAAACATCTTGTTTGCAACATCTGATATTTCTGTGGTAGGAAACGTACTCAGATTACCAGCTGTAAACGAAAAGAACACCAAGTCAAATAGGGCACAAATACAAATTGTATGAAATTGCATGCATATCATAGATACTCATAAGTAAATAACACAACAGTGGTGAGTAAATGCATAAGAGCGGCAAAGGCGGATAGAAGTAAGACAAGATAGTTGCAAACAGAAGTATATTCAAAGGCACACCGAAGACATGCAAAGGCAGTGCAAAGAGAAAAGAAAGCAGAACATTGGAAAACTTGTATAACATATCCCTTTATGTCTATCATCATGCCATAAAGTATCGATCTGAATTCACTAAGTCATCCTTTATACAGACATTAAGGCAATACAAACATTAAGGCAATAAGGCCTACTGCAGTAACTTCGTAGGAGGTAGCCAAAAGTATAATATGTTCTAAAACCAACTTATCCATGTGTAGATATCAAGGGGGGAAAAGGCTAAAGTATATGATCTAAATCTAACTCATCCATGTGTAGATTTCAAGAAATTATTCCATACATAGTAGATTTGCAATTTTGTATATCTGATAAAGACAAAATGGCGGGTACTAGTGACATTTTGATGACAGCTGGTGTCATCGGTTTCTAGGAATTGACTCTTTTCCAAGAATTCCCATACGTCCAAGGGACTAAATCTGTGACATATTATCAAATATCATCGTCCACAACTTTTTATGCACGAATTGCTTTTCTTTGAAGTGCCACAGAAAAATGTGTGGCAGCTTCAACAAACAGGAAGGCAGGGTATATATTAGCATAATACCAAAACATTCAGAGGATGTTCCCTTATAACTTAAATATCATAGCACATTTATTTGATTGACGGCTAAACACCACACAGAACTTTTGAAAGGTAAAAAAGCACCGTTGAAACTATATTTTCTACAAGTAAATAATGGGATAATATGTACTTTGAGTAAGTAGAGGGAAATACTGACCAGGCATGCCCAATCGAGAGCGATTAGACGAGCGTTGCCTCTGAGATCCACTCTGTGATGCACGGTTGCTCTGATCAGTGCGTTTATTAGACTTTGGGCGCTGCTTTCTTACAGAGAGGAGCCGCACATCCTCTTTCCACAGGTGTCGCAGCACCTTGAACTTGAAGGTAAGTGCTTGCTCTTTGAATCTTAGTCTATTTTTATGTATGCCAAGCTTCTTTCTGACACTCAGGTCATTCTTCATTTCACTGGATAAACCAAGACATGGTTGACCAGCAGGCAAAGGTTTGAAAACCAGTTCATTAAATTCTTTTGCTATATCATTGTTCACAGCAATAATTGAAGGGATTAAGTTATGGCTGTCGATATGGTGTGAGCACTGCCTCGTTGACAAGGCATTGCTGCCATCAGCTTTCATGGAACTAACATTATCATGGGACAAACCAGGCTCCGGCGTCAGACAGTGGGCATCAATTTCAGACCCAGTTCCTTCAGAAGGCTTCAATGGGGCCACATCTGCAGCTACAGCAACCTGAGCTTCAGCAACAACTCCAGGACATGCAACACTCTCCCCCGATGAGACTGCTGTTACACTGCGAACAGGAGCTGTTACAACATCCATCAAGTCTACACCGTTAGCATCAGCTTCCTGCCCCACAGAAAGCTTGCAAGGAGTGAGCACCCCTTGTTCTTTAGGGGAAGAAGATGTTCCACAGATCTCAGGCATGGCTAGAACTTTTGATGTCTCAGGCTTGGCTAGAACTTTTGATGTCGCAGGCTTGGCTAGAGTTTTTGATGTCCCACTAGAAGGTGAAGGATTTTGTGCATCTTCAAGAGCCTTGTTTTCCGATTCAGTACTCACTGATTTAAGTTCACATTCCAATGAATCAATCTCAAGCTCGGTCTTCTCAAGCTCCCTGGCTATGTTTTCTTTCAGTAGCAATAACTTACTACTATTTGTCAGTCTTCTCGAATCCCCAGAACAAGAATCTTCATGTTGAAGTAGTTCAGCAAGGACATTGGCAAGGGAGCCAATGCGATCACCATCAAGTTGACCTAACTTAATGGGGATTTCATCGTTGTAAGCCTGGACCTCCGCCCCGGGGATATCTTTATTGGAAACTGTGACTGTATTTGTCGTCAGTTCACAGGATTTATCTTCAGGCACTGCAGTTAAACGTGAAGGTAACAGTCAGTTTTCAAGACATTTGATGTGCATGGTCTCTCCCGGCTCAGTTCCATTATAAACATGAACAAAGTGTCTTAGCGTAGCATGACAAAATGAAGATGCTGAGGACCAGCAACTAATGTACTACTGTCGCAACAATATAAATCTAACAGGAAGGTGTCTATTAGTGGATTGAACGGACATACTGTGGATATGGTGAATGCAAAACCAAGGGTAAAAGATGTATAGTGGAGGACCATTTGTTTTGTGTGTGTGTGTGTGCGGGGGGGGGGGGGGGGGGGGGATCGAGCAAGATGAATGAAGTACAAATGCTATCTCATGGGCACATTTATGAAGTTCAAGCAGAGCATTGTTTTCAAATAAACTATACTTTTTTCATTCATTCCTAATAGAACTGATTCAGCAACAGCATGTTGACCTAGATTAAAACAGGAATTATTCACATGGAAAACAACTGGGATAAACCAAGGAAAAGGTCAAAACGGGTTGCATACCAGGAGAACAAGATGGAGGTGCAGATGGTGCTGCCGGTGCAGCCACTGGAGATGCGCAAAGTGCAGGTGCAGGTGGTGGTGCAGCCGGTGCTGCCACTGGAGATGCACAAAGTGCAGGTGCAGGTGCGCCATCAACTTCCTTCTGTTCAACGCCGCCTGGGCTCCCTTCAGCAACAGGTTCAGCAGATTCTGAAGAACCAGGCACCTTCTGCTTCTCATATTTGGCCAAGCCTTGCCCCCATCCAAGCCGGGGCTTCTTCCTGGGTGTCTCCTCCTCAGCCGACTGTGAATCTGCCACAGCCGCAGACTGCGACGGGGCGTTCTTCTCTGAAGCCGCCCCTGCAGTAGCGCTCTGACGAGCTGACAAAGGTCCAGCACCAGCTGCGTCTGTAGCGTCAGATCTGCTCTCCCTCCGGCGCAGCGGCCGCCAAGGAGTCGCACGGGGTTGGTGTTCTCTATCCTCCCTGTCAGCCCTATCACTGGGAGGGTCGTAACAGATCGGCACAGCAACTGACCTCAGAGGAGACCTCCTCAAGGGTGGGGGAGGCGGGGGCTCCTGGTGGCCTCTTGGGAAGTCGCCTCCATAGCTCCTAAACGGAGACCTCCGGTAGGATCCCCGCAAGTCACGGCCGTCCCTCCGGCCGCCGCCGCCACCATAGCGGCTGAAACCCTTATAGCCGGCGGGAGGGTCCTCCTCCAGCCAGTAGCGGTCGGAGCGCGAGGGCGTGTAGCCCAGCGGCTCGTCGGGGTAGGAGCGGTCATAGGCGCCGGCGCCCTGCCTGTAATAGCCCTCTGAAACAGCAGAAAGGGTGGGGGGAATCAGCGGGGCAGGAGGAGAAGCGTTGCAGCACGGCAGCGGAGGTGGCGGCCGCATCAGATCTGAGGGCCTGGGAGGCGGAAACCTACCTGAGGAGGCCGAAGACGCGGTCCTGCGGGGCGAGGGCCGGGCGTGGTCGCGCAGGGGCGGCGGCGGCGGCGGCGGGTGGTACGGGGAATCCCTCCAGCGCGGCGTGGCGGGGGGCGCCGGCAGGAGGGGGTCCCCGGCGGCCACGTCGTGCCTGCGGCCGTCCCTGTAGAGGAACTCCCTCCGATCCGGCGGAGGCGGAGGCATCCACGGCGTCGTTGCGGTCGTCGTCCCAGCGGCGCGTATCCCCAGCTCCGGCGGGCGCCGCAAATCACATACGCGCGGCCGAACCAAGTCCACAGCGTCGCCGGCCTCCTATCCAGGAGCAACCTACAGGGGAGCGGGCACACAGGTCAGGAAAAAAGAAACCCCTGGCCGGAGACGGCCGGCGGCAGGCGGATTCAGAGGCGTGCGACTTACAATCCCGGCGGAAGCGGCGCTGGGCAGGTCCCGGGAGTCACAGGGCGTCGGTCCCAGAGACGGAGCACCACGCGGAGGCTCCAGGAACGGGGCGGGGAAGGCCGTCGAGGGCCGCCCACCGGTGTGGAGGCGGCGGAGGGAGATGCGAACCGTAGCGGAGGCCCTTTGCCCACGGCCTCACGAGCAGGGAGGCGAGGGCGGGCGGGCGGGCGGGCCGGGCGTTGTCTGATCTGCGGGGGCGGGCCGGAGGAGGCGCGGCGGTGGCGGAGGCGGGCGGGGGAGGGAGAGGGAGAGAGGGGAGGAGGTGGGGGGGAAGAAAGAGAGACGAGAGAAAGAGAGAGAGGCGGAAGGGAAGGGAACGGAGGCTGTGGCAACGTGAGCCGATAAAGCGGACGCAGCCGGGACTTAACCCCATTTGATTCGCACCCCCCTCGCGTCCGCGTGCCCCACCCCGCCCCGCCCTACCCCGGAGAGGGGGGTTGGAAAGAAAAAACAAATCTTTTTTGCCCCAGACCAAGAAAATCTTTTTTATCGGCTTGCTCCACTAATTTATTGCACGGGGGAGGGGGAGAAAAAAAAGGCGAAAAGGAAAGGATAAACGAGAGAGAGAGAGGGAGAGCGGGAGGCAGTCTGCGACGCAAGCAACTGGCCTGGCGCCAGCCGGGCGCGCGCGGGGTTACCTCGCCTGCCCCTGCCCTGCCGCGGGATTTACGGGCGCTGCCACCGGCCCCGCGTGGGCCCGCGCTGGCAGCGGCCCTGACCGCCCCGGACGGGCTCCCACCGCACCGCTGGCGCAGCAGTCCGGATCGGGGACGACGCCATCGGCATCGGCATCTCTCCCGACCGACGACGGCGGTGAAGGCCATCGCCGGCGTGCCTCCACCGCGGTGGACGCCGGCGACGAGCGAGCGATCCGGGTCCCCCGCCGGCGAGGCCGCGGCCGATCTCCGCATGCATTAAGGAGCGAGCGAGCCGGAGTAGATCGATCGGAGCTGAGGGGGGAGAGGGCGAGCCGGAGCAGATCGATCGGAGCTGAGGGGAGTAGCAGGCGGTCGATGGATGGATGGATGGATGGAGTCTGGTCTGGTTAGGCAGCGGCGGTGGTGAAGCTCGGCGGGGGAGAGGGAGGAGATGGACACCGCGGGTGAAGAAGCCATCATCGGCCATGTTTACCGAGAAATTTCCACCGCCGTGACAGGGGAGGAGCGGGATCAGGGTGAATCTGGGCGCTCCGTCGGGCGACGGACGGCCAGGATGAGGCCCCTGGCAGGGGGAGAAAGGAACAAGCCCGGGGCCGGTTGGGGTGGCGTAGCAAAGCGATCGATGGGATATTTGGTAACGGAGGCGGTCCGGGGGTAGGTTCTGACGACGGATCGGGCTTTGCGGCGAGATTGGGAGGGGAAAAAAAATTGGTTGGTGGCCGCTCATGGACGTGGCTTCCGTGGGCCCCGCCGCTCTGATGGCTTGTTTACTCGCTCGCTCGGCGCCCTGAACGTTCTACTGCTCGTTCCAAATAGTAATATTCGCATTTTCCTGAAAATTATTCTCGCGGGGTTGTTTGAGAGTACTGGTTTGCCTAAGGGAATTTTGTCACGCTTTTCATGTCTATGACATGTGGGTATCATATATTAACTAAGGAGAGGGGAAGAGCCCCTTCGTCAATGGTTTACGAGGTATGGTTACAAAGCGAATCACACCTCACTCCATGCTCCCATTGTATTGCTGCCTACGAAGCGAGCATCCAATGGTCCCTCTCCTCGCAGCACTCCCGCTTATATCGCCATACTTTGCACTCGCTCGTAATCCGACGGGGTACCTCTCGTAGGCATGGCGATCCCCCGTCAAACACAAATGGTGCTTCGATGCTTCCACGGCTCCCACATGGCCAGTAGACATACGATGCGCACCATCTTCGTGTGGCGTCCCTGTTGTCCGTGCCTAGCACACCTTTTCGAGAGTGATTCCCCCACACACGGATCGCCTTGCACCACACCCAATGCCTGGAGGATCCTGGCCCATAGATCCCGTGCAAATACGCAATGCAGGTGTAGATGGTCAATTGTCTCCTCATGTCATCGGTTCTTGGTCGCAGGACAAGCAAAGAACCGTCATCTTAATGGGGCTCGCGATTTCCATGTGAATACGGCAGTTGGTCATAGTCCGTTATTGTGATAGATATTTGTGATTTTTGCAATACAAAGCAAGAAATACGAGTCGAGACGAGTTGGCGGGGTGCTGACTCGAGTAATTGTGGTGGACAGTATGGCGGTAAAGACGACAACACGTCGTTGCCACATGCCCATCGACAATGGTGGTGGCTAGGGGAGATGCGGCTAGATGGGTGCTGGACAAGTGAGCTCATTCTGGAGTTAGGGTTCCATGAGCATGGCCTTATCCTCTTGGCCCAAACACCGGACAGTGTGCCCCTCTTACAAAAGGAAGTTGCTCAGCGCAAAAATCTCGATTGGTTAGGTTAGTCATTGGCTAATTGAGTAGTCGATCGGCTACCTCTATGAGTCGAGTCGAGACACCTAGTCGACAATCATGTTATGATTGGATGACTGTAACATAACTACTATTGACTAGCTGCTCGACACATAATCCATGCTGCAAGGTCTCAATAATTATTCCAGTGTGATGGAAACTTGAATGTGCATAATATGAAAGTAGTATGATTACCTATACTTGTTCAACTATTTGAGTTATAAAAAGATAGGGTTTTGTGCGTCTTCTTGTGCCAAAAGTTAGTGTGAAGGTTGAGCGTATCTGTATGTTTTCTAGGTTTGTCTTGATCACTTGGAGACTCCAATTATAACTCACCCATTTATCACTTAGCATGTGTAAGTTGTTTCTACTTTGTCTTTCATGAAAACATGGCTCCTGGTTGAATTATTTGTGGAAGTCTATGTTGGACATCTTTTTTGCAACATAGGCAATTTATTTATGTCATATGAAGATTACAGGTTGCAACATACTTTCCCGCTTCAAAACCTAAAGCCTATATATTTAGTCTGAAGATAAACTTTATAACATATGATCAAGTTTGAAGAAAATATGTCAACGTTTGCAATATCAAATCAGTACTGGTAAATCTGTCCATCGTCAAATGTTTTTATATTGTATTTTTTTGTCATTGGTGAGGTTGGCTTCACTCATAAATTGGTTAAAGTGTATGCATACCTTTGTCTTGCGTTAATCCA
Source organism: Triticum urartu (assembly GCF_003073215.2). NCBI lineage: Eukaryota > Viridiplantae > Streptophyta > Magnoliopsida > Poales > Poaceae > Triticum > Triticum urartu. Next base: position 52,098,676 of record NC_053022.1, read on the forward strand.
CCTGAACTTGATGGCAGCATCAATCTTTGCTCCAAGTTGGAAGCCTTCTTCAGGTCACAATCAATTGATGAACACCTTCAGTTTTGTCCATTCATCTAACAATATGGAAAGCCTTTTCATTTAAGCCCTTCTCCGTTTGGCCATTATCACAAAATGTACGCGTGCTTCAAGCCTATATTTTTATCAAGGTGAATATCTTGAATTTCCTCTTCGCAACCTCGGTGGCATTTTTCCAGATAATGTGGTTCCCACATGGGTGATTGAAATCATCCTTTCTACGCAAGTCAATGGGTGGTACCTGACCTTCAACAACATTCTGTACATATGTTGAGTTAGTTCAGAGAGCATAACTAAAATTTGTTTACACCTATAGATTGCTTGGTCTCATGTGACACATTAGTGCTTACCAATCTTGAATGATCAACCATTGTTCTCTTAAGCCCTACCTGGATCTCCTAAGAGCCAATTATTTTTTCTTCTTGAAACACCTAACAAATCCTTGATTGTCAATATATAAACTCATAAACTCAAACTTCACATTCCTTGAAGATATTTAGTCATTCACTTGTTTTCTATTGCTTAAGTTCTTGTTTTTTTTCACATCTCGGCTCATGATCTCTCCAATCATGACCATCTTTCAGTCATACATTGTATCTTGTTCAAGTTATTTTAATATTCCCTATAATTTCACCTTCATCATATTTCATTCATCCAGTTAACTCAATCTTGGTATTTTGCATTTCACTCCATGTGTTTATTCTTGATCATAATAAACTTATCTCTCCACTTTAGTGACATTGATACATACATAGACCTAATAATGTTCATCTCTTAAATCCATATGATATTCTTCATGGATTACCTATATAAACATAACTTTGTATATGACTCAACAAAATACTAGTCAACAAAAATTGCTATTCATTATGTAAACTACTAGTAATGTCGAGATGCGCTATTAAATCCCCTAATTAGGTTTCAATGGTTGACAAAACACAAGCATATCTCCCCAAGAGCACGCCAAAAGAACATTCAAAGCTCACCTTGGTCGTTGTGCTCCATGTATTCCTTCACTTATGGGAGCTTCCACTCGGGAGGTTTGTAGACCACAAGGTCTAAAGCATAACCCACCCCCTCCATCGACCTCTTGACATAGCAACCATGCTGGGGAGCCTCGACTAAGTGGTAGGTGGGGCGTTTGTCACTAGATTTTGAGTGTGTTTTGGAAGATCAATTAGGTCGATATGCCACTTGCCTGAACTCCCATGTGTGACCCATGTCAGACCGACCAGGAAAGTTTTTTGGATGGGTGAATCATTAATGGAGAGGGAGCAATCTGTCATTAAGGATGACAGAGGAAACGCTCTTTCATGTGACATTGCAAAGCTTGGAGATGTGAAATGTAGGAGATAAGAAACGAGCAAACAATTAGAATTGGTGCAATAAGACACATCTAGATAGTTTACACCATCGTATAATTTGGATGTGAGATGGTAAGTACATTAATGTTTGGAAAAGATGTATAGTAAATCAAGTTGTCACACACCCGATGAAAGTTGCTTTCGAAAATGAGGTAAATAAGTCATTTCCCAAAAATAACAAGTGTGACCAAACACTAACACCATATCAGAACTAACAAATAAATGAAAAGGTGATCAATATGTAGAAAGTGTGGTACAAGGACATGCAACACATGAGTTTTTACCACGATGAGAAAAGGTAAAAATAACTTAATTGCTAGCTTCTAGAGTACTTCACATGTGTCCAAGAACAGACTGTCACTCATGCATGGTTACAAGGAAAAGGTCTTAGCAACTTTCTTTTGTGAGTAAGGATGATACGTCAGATTTGTCGCATACAATGGGAGATATATCACACAGTGAACATGTTCGCCAATGTCTTAGATCAATAAAATACATTTTAGTGGCATGACTTGATAACTCTACTACGCCTACTTCGTCAAAGAAGTTTTGGTCATGTGGGTACACAATATGGAAATGATTCTCACTTTTTAGTTTAAAAGCCAGTTATGATGATTTTCAGATCCCCTAAAACTTCCCATGCATAAAAGAAACAAAAACAAATATTCACATTAGCTCATTCATCGAATGAACATGCAAAGCTCACCTTAGTCATTGTGATCCATGTATGCCCTCACTCAAGAACATTCCACTTCAGACGATTTGCCTACAAGATTTGTAGCATGACTCCACACCCCCTCTACCGACCTCTTGATGTAGCAATCATGGTGGGGAGGCTCGAGTAAGTGGTGGTTTGGTTGTTTGTCGCTAGATCTAGAGAGTGTTTTGGAAGCTCAATCTTGGCCGCCACTTGCCTGGACTCTTGTGAAACCGACGTGACCCATGTCGGAAGGGCGCCTACCCCGCCATGGAATTTTTGCATAGGGAAGCCTCATTAGGATGGAGAGGGGGCGGAGGAGGATTGCTCTTTTATGTGACAAGGTGGAGATTGGGATGCGAAAGGAAAGAGATAAGAAACAGACAAGGATAAGCGGCACGACGAGACACATCTAGATGTTATACACCATTATGTAATACAGCTGTCGGTTGGTAGGTACATCAGTGTCTAGAAGGCGTGTATACTAAACCGAGTCGTTGGATGCCCAACGAAAGGTGCTTTCGAAACGAGTATGGAAAGGCACCTACCTTGGATTTTTTTGATAAATAAGAAGGTAATTAGTATACAGGATGTGGCACACAGACATAGAATACATGAGTGTCGTTCACACAAGAATAAAAATTAAAATCAATCAAATTGCTAGCTTGTACAAGGCTCTTCACATATGTCCTAGATAGTGAAGGTTGATACGACTCCAGTGTATCTATAATATTTGATTGTTTCATGCTATTATACTATTATTATTTATATGCTTTATATGTCATTTTATATTATTTTTATGGGCTAACCTACTAACTTAGTGCCAGTGCAAGTTCCTATTTTTTTGCCTATTCTTTGTTTTACAGAAAAACCATACCAAACGAAGTCCAAACACGATGAAACTCTACGGTGATTTTTTTAGACTACGAGAGGTCCTAGAAGATTCGGGGAGCGACCAGAAGACGTACGAGGGAGCCACAAGCTCACATGACGCCCATGGAGGGGCCTATAAATTCCCTAATATTCCAAAATCGCCAATGAAAGGATCGATATAGTTGACTAGAGGGGGGGGTCAATAGGCAAATAACAATTTTTAGCTTTTCTTTAATAATTTAAACTTTGCATCAAAGTAGGTTGTCTAGATATGCAACTAGGTGAGCAACCTATATGATGCAACAAAGATAGGAACACAAGCAAGTAAGAGATATATCACAAATAAGCTTGCATAAGTAAAGGCATGAGATAACCAAGAGTGGAGCCGGTGGAGACGAGGATGTGTTACCGAAATTCCTTCCCTTTGAGGGGAAGTACGTCTCCGTTGGAGCGGTGTGGAGGCACAATGCTCCCCAAGAAGCCACTAGGGCCACCGTATTCTCCTCACGCCCTCACACAATGCGAGATGCCGTGATTCCACTATTGGTGCCCTTGGAGGCGGCGACCGAACCTTTACAAACTAGGTTGGGGCAATCTCCACAACTCAATTGGAGGCTCCCAACGACACCACGAAGCTTCACCACAATGGACTATGGCTCCGCGGTGACCTCAACCGTCTAGGGTGCTCAAACACCCAAGAGTAATAAGATCCGCAATGGATTAGTGGGGGAATCAAATTTCTCTTGGTGGAAGTGTAGATCGGGGCCTTCTCAACCACTCCCGAGCAAATCAACAAGTTTGATTGGCTAGGGAGTGAGATCGGGCGAAAATGGAGCTTGGAGCAACAATGGAGCTTAGGGTTGGAAGAGGTGGTCAACTAGAGGAAGAAGACACCCCTTTTATAGCTTAGGACAAAAATCCAACCATTATCCACCTACCAACCCGCGACCAGCGGTACTACCGCCCCAAACCAGCGGTACTTCCACTCCTGACAAGCGGTACTACCGCAAGGCCATGCGGTACTACCATGAGGAACCACGGTACTACCGCAACAGCAGCAGTAGCTAGGGCAAACCTGAAGCACAAGGGCTGAGGACGGTACTGCCGCAAGCGCGGTACTACCGCTCCCCCTTGCGGTACTACCGCAAGGCAGGAAATCCCTAGCCTGGGAAGAGCGCGGATAAAAATACATCCGTGCCTACTTCCGCTGGAAAACGGATGAAGCAAAAATCCGATACAGTACTACCACAGAGAAGCGGTACTACCGCCTGGCAGCCGAGCCAGGCCGCGCACGGTACTACCGCGCAAGGGATGCGGTACTACCGCGGTGGCGCGGATGTAAAAAATTACATCCGCCCCTACTACCGCGAAGGAGCGGTACTTGGCCTGGGGGTCACGGTACTACGGCTCCAGAGGAGCGGTACTACCGTGGGCACCTGCGGTACTACCGTGCCGAAGTACGGTACTACCGCGGGTGCCTGCGGTACTACCGCTCAACAAGGAGCAGTACTACCGCAAGCCCATCAACAACAGCCAGGACAAGGTAAAGAGGATAAACGGAGGATGCTCCAAAGTGCCGGGGAAAGGAGGGGACAAGGAAGAAAACATGTACGTGAAGATTCCACCCAAACATAGTACGGCTTTCCTACGACTCAAATCCACCAAAAAGAAACGTAGAAAAAACGCCGTCTTCAACAGTCTTCGAGGGACACCAAATCGTCTCGTGCCTAGCGATGAAACGTCTGGGAAACTCAAGGCACACGATTAGTCCGCAAAAGCATTGTCATCAATCACCAAAACACCTTAGGGATAAACATGCCCTTACAATCTCCCCCTTTTTGGTGGATTGATGACAATACGGGATTGCACAAAGGAAATAATATTAAGCAAACGCAAACCCCTCTTCTCTAGAATATAGACGGGCTCCCCCTAGATGTGTGCCAACTAGATGGGTGCTTTGGACTGCACGACACACATACTAAGATCAAAGCTCCCCTATATTATTGAGACAAGGCATATCTTGCAAAAGTAAGGCTAACACTAGACAAGATAGCAAATACGAGCATAACATAAGTAGCACAATCATAAACTCACTAAGATAGAATAGAGGGAATATGTCTTACACCATATGAAGGATAAGTCTCAAAGACGCAAACCAAACCAAAGCAAACGAGGTCCAAACGACAAAGCAAACACCAAACACGGCATGACTCGCAAGCACGCAAATCCCTACACTCTCTCCCCATTTGGCATCGAGACGCCAAAAAGGCAGAGAGGACACCTACACACATGGGGTGGCTCAGGCAGAGAAATCATCCCAACGCTCCTCGTGCTCCGCATCAGACTCGGCGGCGGGGACGGTCTCCTTGATGTCCTCCTCAGAACTAGTCCACTTGAAGCCTTGCTTCGCCATCCATTCAGACTCTGGCGTGATGGCATCCTCAGAACCGCCAGAGACGTCCTCTCCAAAGAGCCTCATAACCTTCTTGTCGCGGCGGTGACTCTCCTTGAATGCCACATGAGTCCTGTACTGCCCCTTTGCTTGCATGCAGAAAAGAGTCTTCATCTTGTCCTTCAGCTTCTTGGCCCACGAGGGCTCAGAGGAAGGTTGGGAAGACCTAGCAGCACGGCCCTCAGCAACATCCTCTGCTCGAGCCTCCTCCTCATCAACACCCCTCCTTGCAGCAGACGCCTCAGCACGAGTAGTAGTGTTGGCCCAGTTGGGCTTGACGCGGAGACTGATGGACTCATGCCGAATCCAGTCTGGAGCAAGGAACTCATCACCAGGGTACAACTTCTCCCAAGTCGTGGAGATCAATAGAAACAGGTATGGTCCATAGATAGGTACCTTGCGGGTGTACACCACAAACCGAAGCTCACACCACATGATGTATGAGACATCAAGTGGCTGAGTCTGAGACGTGCGAGCCTCCTCACACAGGAGCATCATGTCCACCAAATAGGAATGAACCTTATCCTTGTCGCCAATGCAAGGGAACTGAGTGTTGCGGAAGATGCGATGCATGATATCCAGAAAAGAGTTTAGCACCCAAGTCGACTTGCCATTGGGAATCACCTTCTCAACATAGAACGGTTGAAGCTTGTTCTTGCTAGCAGACTCAGAATTGGCGTGGGGGCGAACACCAACGGGTGTGTGGAGCCCGTCATCAGGAACATGGAGCAGATTCATGAACTCCTTCCAGGTAGCAGACAACTAACAACCATTGGTCATCTAGGTCATCCTCCGCTCATCCCCGGGGTGAAAGTGAACTGAGGCAAAGAACTGACAGATAAGCTCAGTGTCATAGTCAAGGTGGAAAGAGATCACATGTTCAATACCGAACTGCTCCACCAAATCCAGAGCTTCTCCAAAGTAGTCACGAAACCTGTCCTTCCTCAAGTGATTCATGTCTATCCACTTGACATCCACGTAGGTGTTTTGCTTATTCTTGATTATATCCAGATAAATGAGAGCCTGCTGCTTGGTCCAAAACAACTCAGTGCCTTTGAAGATAGCACGAGCATTCACATAAGGGTTGATCTTCCGGAGTTCGATGTACTCAGTGAGGGGAATCTCGTCCATGCCCTTAGCAGGTTCCTTTTGCTTGCTGGCGGTGGTCTTGACATTGCGCTTGGGGGCATTGGAGCTCTCTGGTGCTTCATCTTGAGGATTGCGCAGTCGCTTGGAGCCAGTGTCACGACTGGGATTGGAATGGCGAGAGCCACCACCTAAGACACAAGAGAAAGCACACACAAAGAGCGAGAAGAATCAATGCAAAGACCACGGCAAAGCAAGGGAAACAGGTGGAAAGCATACGGGATAACTGCCACGAGGAAGATGGGACAACAACGGTAGTGCTGCCTGGTCATGTGGTACTAAAATTTTAGTACCGCTCCTAGTCGCGGTAGTACCGTGTGAGGATACGGTAGTATCGTGGCTTGGAGCGGTAGTAAGACCTTAGTGCCACAGAACGTGCGGTAGTACCGCACCGAACGGGCGGTAGTACCGGACAAGCGGTAGTACCGCACCAGAAGCACGGTAGTACCGCACCGCGTCAGATCCGAACCTACTTTTGAATCTGACAAGACGCGCGAAACCACGGCGGAACTACGGTTGATCAAATCTACCACGGGACAATATATCAAGTATAATTTCTACGCAACACTACTCTCCTACAACCTTCTCTTGGAAAGACTTGGCCTAAAATCTCAAGAACACAAGCATCTCCCCAAAAACCTAGAGACAAGAGAACCAACTAGAAAGAGAGGGATTTGGGGAAAAACCTTGGTCCATGGCAAGAGGAAGTGGTGGGGAACGATCCCACCGGTCGGAATCCAAGGAGAGCAGCCGGAGACGGAGATCCGGTGAGGGACTCCGGCCCCGTTCTTGAGTGAGAGAGAGAGACGAAGTGGGGAAAACTGACGAATGGGTATGGGGGAGTTAGAACCCCCTGTTCCCGTCCTTATCCCCACGCGCCTCCGACAGCCAAATATCCATACCAAAGCGGTAGTACCGCTCTCCCAGGCGGTAGTACCGCGCTGGGCGGTAGTACCGTACTCTCCATGCACGGTAGTACCATGGCAGGCCGCGGTAGTACCGTGAGCTCAAGAAGAAACCACTTCCAAACACAAGAAAAGAGAGGTCTTCGCAAGGAAACTTCAAACGAACAAGACACCTCACAACAAGCTCAAACACGAAGGGAAGAGGGGGCAAAATGACAACAAGAGACGACCACGAGACACAACCTCTCTAAAGAGAGGGTAGTGGCCGGAGCCACCTATGTTTGAGTCAATTGGTATGGCACCGCGAAGAATTATCCTTGGGCCCATGACCAAAACTCGTCTTTGAAGCACAAGTACCATAAAAAATGGCTAATGTGAAATATTTGATCAATTTATGCATAATGGGGGGAGGGAGAGTTCATTGAGAGAACAACACTCCCCCTATGTCCATACCTACATATAAACAAGACAACAAGTTGAGTATGGTGGGGTGTGCAAGGGTTCAAACAACATTGCTCGAATCAATGATATTTAGCTCATGCCTTAACTCGCGAAATCTTGCTTCATCCAACGGCTTCGTGAAAATATCTGCAAGGTTATCATGAGTGTTGACGTAGTTGAGCTCGATCTCCCCTCGCCTAATGTGATCCCGAATGAAGTGATACCGAATCTCAATATGCTTTGTCTTGAAGTGTTGCACCGGGTTGAGAGAAATCTTGATGGCACTTTCATTGTCACACCAAAGAGGCACTTTGTCACAAATGACACCATAATCCTTTAAAGTTTACCTCATCCATAAGAGTTGTGCACAACAACTACCGGCCGCTACATACTCCACTTTGGTGGACGAGAGAGACACACAACTTTGCTTTTTGGAAGACCAACTCACCAAAGAGCAACCAAGGAATTGGCACCCTTCGGAAGTAGACTTCCTATCCACTTTGTCTCCCGCCCAATCGGAGTCCGGATACCCAACAAGCTTGAAGTTTGCTCCTCTTGGGTACCATAAGCCAAAGTTTGGGGTATGAGCCAAATATCGAAAGATTCGCTTGACCGCCACATAGTGACTTTCCTTAGGTGCAGCTTGAAACCGTGCACAAATTCCCACACTCAACATGATATCCGGTCTAGATGCACAAAGGTAAAGCAAGGATCCAATCATGGAGCGATATACCTTTTGATCCACCGCTTTACCATTGGGATCTATGTCAAGTTGGCACTTGGTGGGCATTGGAGTGGAAGCCGGCTTGACATCACTTAGCTTGAATCTCTTGAGCATGTCTTGAGTGTATTTGGCTTGGTTGATGAAGGTTCCTTCTCTTCTTTGCTTCACTTCGAACCCTAGAAAGAACTTCAACTCTCCCATGGAAGACATCTTGAACTTTGAGGTCATGAGAGCGGCGAATTCCTCATTGAAAGCTTTGTTAGGGGAACCAAAGATAATGTCATCAACATATAGTTGGCATACAAACAACTCCCCTTTGACCTTCTTAGTAAAAAGAGTGGGGTCGATTAGCCCAACTTCAAACCCACGATCTTGTAACAACTCGGTAAGGTGGTCATCCCACGCACGTGGGGCTTTTTTAAGCCCATAGAGTGCCTTATTGAGTTGATACACATGATCAGGAAAGTAGGGATCCTCGAACCCGGGGGGTTGCTTAACATAGACCAACTCATTAATAGGACCATTAAGAAAATCACTCTTCACATCCATTTGTTGAAACTTAAAGTTGTGATTAGAAGCATAAGCAATCAACAAAAGAATGGATTCAAGGCAAGCAATGGGAGCAAAGGTTTAAACGTAGCCGATACCCTCGACTTGGGAGTAGCCTTGTGCCACCAATCTTGCCTTGATGCGAATGATGGTCCCATGAGCATCTTGCTTGTTCTTAAATATCCACTTGGTTCCAATGACATTGTGGTTCCCCGTTGGCCTTGGCACCAATCTCCACACCTTGTTGTACTCGAAGTTGTTGAGTTCTTCATGCATGGCATTAAGCCAATCCGGATCTTTGAGTGCTTCATATACCTTTTGGGGTTCAACACAAGAGACAAACACGTGATGTTCACAATAGTTTGCCAATTGTCTACGAGTTCTTACCCCCTTTTGAATGCTTCCAAGTACATTCTTCATGAGATGACCCTTGGTGGAGAGCTTGGAAGCAATCTTGGCGGCACGACGCTCCAATTCCTCCTCGGTGGTGAGTTGAGGAGCAGTCACTTGATCATCTTGAGCAACGTCTTGAGCTTTTTCTTGATCTTGAACTTGCTCGGAGGAGAGAACTTGACCTTGGGCATCACTTGGTGTGTCAACACCGTCTTGAGCATGATCTTGCCCTTGGTCTTGTTCACGAGGATGAGGGCCTTCACTTTTTTCTTCGGAAGCGTGTGGGCCTTGGGTTGGTGATGGATCCACTTGAGTGGAGCATTGTCCTTCTCCTTCGGCCACAAGGGGTTCCTCAATGGGTAGGATAAAACCAACACCCATTATTCTTATGGCTTGAAGAGGAATTTCATCACCTACATCACAAGTGCCACTTTGCTCCACTTGGGAGCCGTTATTCTCATCAAACTCCACATTACACGTCTCCTCAATAAGTCCCGTGGATTTATTGAGGACACAGTAAGCATGAGAGTTTGTAGCATAACCAACAAATATGCCCTCATAAGCTCTAGCCTCAAATTTAGACAACCGAACACCTTTCTTGAGAATGAAACACTTACATCCGAACACTGGAAAGTACTTAAGGTTAGGCTTGTTACCGGTGAGTATCTCATATGGAGTCTTGTTCAAGCCCTTGCAGAGGTAGAGCCGATTGGATGCATGACACACGGTGTTGATGGCTTCGGCCCAAAAGTTGTATGGAGACTTGAACTCCGCCATCATGGTCCTTGCCGCATCCATAAATGTCTGGTTCTTCCTCTCCGCAACACCGTTTTGTTGAGGGGTGTAAGGTGCGGAATATTGATGCTTGATCCCCCCATCACTAAGAAACTCATCCAAGGTGTAGTTCTTGAACTCGGTGCCGTTGTCACTTCTTATTGTCAAGATCTTTGCATTGTGTTGCCGTTGTGCTTCATTTGCAAAGTCAATGACGGTTTGTTGGGTCTCGCTCTTCCTCTTGAAGAAATACACCCAAGTATATCTTGAGTGGTCATCCACAATCACCAAGCAATACTTCCTACCCCCAAGACTATCAAAGGATGGAGGCCCAAAGAGATCCAAGTGAAAGAGCTCCAAAGGCCTCTTTGAGTAAATGATAGTCGTGGGAGGGTGAGCCTTCTCATGAAGCTTTCCTTCGATACAAGCACTGCAAGCACGATCTTTAGCAAAACTAACATTCATTAGTCCACGGACATGGTCCCCCTTGAGAAGACTTTGCAAAGATCTCATATTGACATGGGCTAAACGGCGATGCCAAAGCCATCCCACATCAACTTTAGCCATTAGGCACGTCGCGGTCTTAGTGGGTCGCCGAAAAGTTAATCACATATAGACCATTCTCGACATGCCCAACAAAGGCTACTTTAAGAGTCTTGCTCCACAAGAGGGCCACGATATCAATATCAAAGAAAGTGGCAAAGCCCATGATTGCAAGTTGACGAACGGAAAGTAAATTGTATGCAAGGGACTCGACAAGCATGACCTTCTCGATCGTGAGATCATGAGAGATGACAACCTTGCCAAGTCCCAATACCTTAGAAGATGAGGCATCACCCCACTAGACATTGGTGGGCATAGATGGAATCTTGTGCACGTCCACCACCAAGTCCTTGCTTCCGGTCATATGATTTGTAGCTCCACTATCGAGGAACCATGATCCCCCATCGGAAGCAAACACCTACAAGAGATCAATGCTTGGTTTTAGGTACCCATTTTGTAATGGGTCCTTTGATGTTAGTAACAAGGGTGTTGGGAACCCAAATAGACCATTCAATGTACTCATGAGGAGAACCAACAAATTTGGCATAGACATGCCCATCACGAGCACGACATAACACATAAGAAGGATTAAAGTCGTCGGCTTTGTTGGGAGGGGTGACATTGCCCTTTTTGACACCGCCACCCTTCGCATTGTTCTTCTTCTCCTTGGAAGCACTCTCTCCCTCCTTCACAAATGTTTGCTTGAGAGGAGGAGGTCGTTTGGTCTTGTTATCCTTCTTCTTGTTCTTGGGGTTGGGTGCGAACCCAATCCCCTCCTTGGCCACAACTCCCTTTTGATTTCTCAAAAGGTCGTTTAGGTTCTTCTCACCTTGTATGCATGACACAAGGCCTTTCTCAAGTTGCTCCTTCAACTTAACATTCTCCTCAATAAGATGCACATGCTCACAACAAGGGTTAGTAGCATTTGCATTATCCATTAACACCATACGAGGAAAAATGGCTTTCTCCTTGGTTAGCTTCACTTGGAGTTGATCATGAGACTCTTTGAGGGTAGCATGAACACCCTTCAAGACTTTGTGAGCCTTGTCGAGAATGTCAAACTCCTCTTTGAGTCTAGCAAGATCAACCCCAAGCTTTGCCTTCTCGGAGTTTAGCACACGAGAAACAACAAGCGCATGATCAAGATCTTTCTTTAATTTAGCATGATCATCATTGTGAGACTCCTCAAGAGCCAAACGAAGACCACGGTCTTCCTCAAGAGCATTGGAAAGATCCAAAATCTCATCGGCATAGTCACGACTATGCCCCTCCATCTTGGAGATGGTATCTTCGTGAGCCTCGATCATGTCATTGGCTTCACCAAGTTGTTCCAAGAGAGCAACAAAGTGCTTCTTGGATTTACCCTTGAGTTTACCCATAAAGGCCTCAAACTCATTCACCTCCACATTATTTCCCTCATGTTCATCAATGATATCCGTCGAAGAAGGATGATTAATGATGGTAGTTTTGATGTTGGGGGTTACCTTGTTTGTGGCTTTAGCCATGAGGCACTTGGCGGTGATGCTCTCATTGGGTGAGTCGAAGAGAGACACCCGTGGAGTCGTTGCAATGGCAACGGAGGCCATGGCAACCGACTCACCATCTTCATCATCGTCATCATCCTCATTGTACCCTTCTTGTACCACCAATGCCTTGGGAGGAGTCTTCTTGGTGAAATTGCTCTTGTTGGGGAACGACTTGGCCTTGTCCTTTCGGATGAGCTTGCCACCATTGTCTTCCCTCTTCTCATAAGGGCACTCCGCAACAAAGTGGCTTACATTGCCACAATTGAAACAAGTCCTCACTCGTTGCTTGCCCTTTGTGCCACTTGAATTGTTCTTGTTGAAGTTGGGCCTTGAGTTCTTCTTGCTCCAAAATTGCCTTGAAGCAAGGGCCATGTGTTCATGATAGGCATACTTCGTATCTTCGAGGTTACTCTCCTCTTCTTCCTCTTCATCCTCTTCCTCCATACTAACCTTGGCCTTTAGAGCAAGGTTGGGTTTCTTTACTCTTTGAGAGCGAAGTACCGCATTGTCGGTGGTCTTGTCCAAGATGCTCATAGCAACGAACTCATCCAACACATCACTTGAGGACAAGGTGTGGAAGTCCGACCTTTGAAGAATGACGGAGGACATGGCTTTGTGGTAGGGCATCATTGCCTTGAGGAATTTGCGCTTGATCCAATTGTCATCCGTGTCCTTGCTTCCATGATCTTGGAGCGAGACCGCGAGTTTGGTTACCCTCCGATAGAGCTCACGAGGTTCTTCATCTTGTTTCATTGCAAACTCATTGGCTTCATCTTGCACCACTTCATAGTTGGAGCGTTTAATGCTTGCGCTTCCCCGGTAGAGAGAAACCACTTGGTGCCAAGCATCTTTGGCCAAGGAATAAGGCCGGAGATGAGGAAGGTCTTCGGGTGGGATAGCTTCTTGAATGATGAAGAGAGCATTCTCATTGAATTGATTATCCACGGCTTCTCTAGGAGTGAAGTTGCTTTGGTCATGTGGATAGAAACCTTCTTCAATGATTCTCCAAAGGTTAGTGTTCACATGATTTAAATGACGCTTAAAACAATAGACCCAAGAGTCAAATTCAACATTCTTCTCAATCTTAGGGGCCGGCCCAGCATGATTCAAATGAGTGGAAGGGAGAGGTCCACCATAGACAAGTGGAGGTTCCACATGGGCAAAGATGCCGGTTCCACTCTTACCACTCGTAGGAAGGCTTTCTCTCTAGTAGCTTCCCCTTGTCGGAGGTAGCATCTGTCACCTTGTTGGCGGGATCACCCACTTTCAATGGTGCGATGGAAAGTTTAAGCTCTTCTAAGAAATCTTTAAACATGCTTTTGACCTCGGTCGTCATGGAGGTTTTCAATGTGTCCAACGCCACATTGAACTCCTCACGAGAGACCGCGGTTCCCCCATCTCCCGTAGAAGATACTGGATTTGCACCGGAGTGCTCCTCCTCACCTTCTACGACGTCAACCATACTCTTCGGACGGTAAAGTCCTTAATAAAGAGACGAGGCTCTGATACCAATTGAAAGGATTGATATGGTTGACTAGAGGGGGGGGTGAATAGGCAACTAACAATTTTTAGCTTTTCTTTAACAATTTAAACTTTCCATCAAAGTAGGTTGTCTAGATATGCAACTAGGTGAGCAACCTATATGATGCAACAAAGATAGGAACACAAGCAAGCAAGAGATATATCACAAATAAGCTTGCACAAGTAAAGGCACGAGAAACCAAGAGTGGAGCCGGTGGAGACGAGGATGTGTTACCGAAGTTCCTTCCCTTTGAGGGGAAGTACGTCTCCGTTGGAGTGGTGTGGAGGCACAATGCTCCCCAAGAAGCCACTAGGGCCACCGTATTCTCCTCACGCCCTCACACAATGCGAGATGCCGTGATTCCACTATTGGTGCCCTTGGAGGCAGCGACCGAACCTTTACAAACAAGGTTGGGGCAATCTCCACAACTCAATTGGAGGCTCCCAACGACACCACGAAGCTTCACCACAATGGACTATGGCTCCGCGGTGACCTCAACTGTCTAGGATGCTCAAACACCCAAGAGTAACAAGATCCGCAAGGGATTAGTGGGGGGAATCAAATTTCTCTTGGTGGAAGTGTGGATCGAGGCCTTCTCAACCACTCCCGAGCAAATCAACAAGTTTGATTGGCTAGGGAGTGAGATTGGGCGAAAATGGAGCTTGGAGCAACAATGGAGCTTAGGGTTGGAAGAGGTGGTCAACTAGAGGAAGAAGACACCTGATACGTCTCCGTCGTATCTACTTTTTCAAACACTTTTGCCCTTATTCTAGACTCTAACTTATATGATTTGAATGGAACTAACCCGGACTGACGGTGTTTTCAACAGAATTGCCATGATGTTGTTTTATGTGCAGAAAACAAAAGTTCTCGGAATGACCCGAAACTCCACGGAATATCTTACAATAAATAATAAAAAATCCTCGCCAAAGATGAAGACCAGGGGGCCCACACCCTTGCCACGAGGGTGGGGGGGCGCCCCCCTAGGGCGCGCCCCCTACCTCGTGGGCCCCATGGAGACCTCCCGACTCCAACTCCAACTCTATATAACTGCTTTCGGGGAGAAAAAATAGGAGAGAAGATTTCATCGCGTTTTATGATACGGAGCCGCCGCCAAGCCTTAAAACCTCTCAGGAGGGCTGATCTGGAGTCCGTTCGGGGCTCCGGAGAGGGGGATTCGTCGCCGTCGTCATCATCAACCATCCTCCATCACCAATTTGATGATGTTCACCGCCGTGCGGGAGTAATTCCATCATAGGCTTGCTGGACGGTGATGGGTTGGATGAGATTATCATTTAATCGAGTTAGTTTTGTTAGGGTTTGATCCCTAGTATCCACTATGTTCCGAGATTGATGTTGCTATGACTTTGCTATGCTTAATGCTTGTCAGTAGGGCCCGAGTGCCATGATTTCAGATCTGGACCTATTATGTTTTCATCAATATATGAGAGTTCTAGATCCTATCTTGCAAGTCTATAGTCACCTATTATGTGTTATGATCCGTTAACCCCGAAGTGACAATAATCGGGATACTTACCGGTGATGACCGTAGTTTGAGGAGTTCATGTATTCACTATGTGCTAATGCTTTGTTCCGGTTCTCTATTAAAAGGGGGCCTTAATATCCCTTAGTTTCCATTAGGACCCCGCTGCCACGGGAGGGTAGGACAAAAGATGCCATGCAAGTTCTTTTCCATAAGCACGTATGACTATATTCGAAATACATGCCTACATTACATTGACGAATTGGAGCTAGTTCTGTGTCACCCTAAGTTATGACTGTTACATGATGAACCGCATCCAGCATAATTATCCATCATTGATCCAATGCCTACGAGCTTTCCATATACTGGTTTACGCTTATTTACTTTCCCGTTGCTATTGTTACAATCACTACAAAATACCAAAAACATTACTTTGCTTTCGTTACTCTTTTGTTACCGATACCATCACTATCATATTACTTTGCTACTAAACACTTTGCTGCAGATACTAAGTTTCCAGGTGTGGTTGAATTGACAACTCAGCTGCTAATACTTGAGAATATTCTTTGGCTCCCCTTGTGTCGAATCAATAAATTTGGGTTGAATACTCTACCCTCGAAAGCTGTTGCGATCCCCTATACTTGTGGGTCATCAAGACCAATTTCTGGCGCCGTTGCCGGGGAGCATAGCTCTATTCTTTGAGTCACTTGGGATTTATATCTGCTGGACACTATGAAGAATTTGCAATACGCTAAGACAACAATTTATTCCTCAACTACGAGGGGAGGTAAGGAACTGCCATCTAGCTCTGCACTTGATTCACCTTCTGTTATGAGTAAGCTTGCGACACCTCAACCTACTTCTGCTATTTGTTTTGATATGTCGCATGTTATTGATGATGCTACTTCTGCTATACATGATACTTATGATGAAACTACCTCTATGCCTAATACTACTATGCCACTTAGTGATTTTCTCGAGGAACGACTTGCTAGGGCTAGAGAGATTGAAAATATTGAATCTGATTATGATGATGAAAGTGATGATGAAGAATCACTTGTTATTCCTGAGGGTTATTTATTTGATCACGAAGCTTCTTTAGCTATTTTAGCTTGCAAAGATAGATATGAACTCAAAAGGTTATTAGCTAAATGGAATAAGCAATCTCTAAATGCTAGGATGAGACCTGACCCTGCTTTTGCTACTTCACCTATCTGTGTTACTGATAAGGATTATGAATTCTCTGTTGATCCTGATATAATTACTTTGGTTGAATCTGATCCTTTTCATGGCTATGGATCTGAAACTGTTGTGGCACATCTTACTAAATTAAATGATATAGCCACCCTGTTCACTAATGATGAGAGATCTCGCTACTTTCATATCCTCAAAATATTTCTGTTCTCATTAAAGGGTGATGCTAAAATATGGTTTAATTCTCTTGATCCTGGTTGTGTGCGTAGTCCCCAGGATATGATTTACTACTTCTCTGCTAAATATTTCCCTGCTCATAAGAAACAAGCTGCTTTAAAGGAAATATACAACTTTGTGCAAATTAAAGAAGAAAGTCTCCCACAAGCTTGGGGGAGGCTTCTCAAGTTACTTAATGCTTTGCCTGATCATCCTCTTAAGAAAAATGAAATACTTGATATCTTTTATAATGGACTAACCGATGCTTCTAGAGATTACCTGGATAGTTGTGCTGGTTCTCTTTTCAGGGAAAGAACACGGGATGAAGCTGAAATCTTATTGAATAATATGTTGAAAAATAAAAATAATTGGGCACCTCCTGAGCCAGCTCCTGCTCCAATTAATGATCCTATTCCTAAACCAACTCCGAAGAAGAGAGGTATTCTATTTCTCAGTCCCGAAGATATGCAAGAGGCAAAGAAATCTATGAAATAAAAAGGTATTAAAGCTGAAGATGTTAAGAATTTACCTCCTATTGAAGAAATACATGGTCTTAATTTACTGCCTATTGAAGAAACATATGATCTTAATCCTTTATTTATTGAAGAACCTCCAGACCCCGATAACCCGACATAGGTAGTAAAGGTAAATTCTCTCTATAGATATGATAAATCTGAAATCCCTACTACTAAAATTGCTAGTCAATGCTTGGATGAGTTTGATAATTTTATGTTTAAGCAAGAAGACTTCAATGCTTATTTTGGTAGACAATTAAAACAAGATGCTGATATGATTAAATACTTGGGTGACTATATGGCTAATATTAGAGGTGAACTTAAACTTGTTAGCAAACATGCTTCTATGGTTACCACTCAAGTAAAACAAGTACTTAAAGCTCAAAAAGAATTGCTCAATGAGATGAATAGTAAGAAAAATGATTATGCTGTTAAAGTGGCTACTAGAACTGGTAGAATGACTCAGGAACCTTTGTATCTTGAAGGCCACCCTAAGAGAATTGAACAAGATTCCCAGAGAAATAAAATTGATGCACCTAGTTCTTCTAAAAGGAATAAAAAGAAAAATGATAGAACTGTGCAAACTTCTAGTGAACCTATTGCTGAACCACCTGATAATCCAAATGATATCTCTATGTCTGATGCTGAAACACAATCTGGCAATGAACATGAACCTAATGAAAATGTTAATAATGATGTTCATAATGATGCTCAACCTAGTAATGATAATGATGTAGAAATTGAACCTGCTGTTGATCTTGATAACCCACAATCAAAGAATCAATGTTATGATAAGAAAGATTTTGTTGCTAGGAAACATGCTAAAGAAAGAGAGCCTTGGGTTCAGAAACCCATGCCTTTTCCTCCCAAACCATCCAAGAAAAAGGATGATGAGGATTTTGAGCGCTTTGCTGAAATGATTAGACCTATCTTTTTGCGTATGCGATTGACTGATATGCTCAAAACTAATCCTTATGCTAAGTACATGAAAGATATTATTACAAATAAAAGAAAGATACCAGAAGCTGAAATTTCCACCATGCTTGCTAATTATACTTTTAAGGGTGGAATACCAAAGAAATTTGGAGATCCAGGAGTACCTACTATACCATGCTCCATTAAAAGAAACTATGTTAAAACTGCTTTATGTGATCTTGGAGCCGGTGTTAGTGTTATGCCTCTCTCTTTATATCATAGACTTGACTTGAATAAATTGACACCTACTGAAATATCTTTGCAAATGGCCGATAAATCAACCGCTATACATGTCGGTATTTGTGAGGACGTGCCTATTGTGGTTGCAAACGTTACTATTTTAATGGACCTTGTTATTCTTGATATTCCCGAGGACGATAGTATGTCTATTATTCTTGGAAGACCTTTTCTTAATACTACAGGGGCTGTTATTGATTGCAAAAAGGCAATGTCACTTTTCATGTTAATGGTAATGAGCATACGGTACACTTTCCGAGGAAACAACCTCAAGTTCATAGTATCAATTCTATCGGAAAAATTCCATCGATTATATTTGGAGGTTTTGAATTTCCTCTTCCTACTGTCAAGAAGAAATATGATATACTTATTATTAGGGATGTGCATATCCCCGTTGAGGTAACCTAGTGTTATTCAAAATTTCTCTGGTTTCATGTTAATCGGAATGAGTTTGTTAACAAGATTTGATCAACCTTGTTAGTGGATTCCTTTTGACGAGCATGAGATGGATGAAACTAGAAGCACAACCTTCTGTACCCCACTTTTACTTTCTATTATTTATATTAAATAAAATAAAAATAAATAATTTTCTGTCTGTTATCTGATTATCCGTGCAATATAAAAATACCTCGAAAATAAAAGTTTTTCAAATGCCCTGAAAATTAAATATGATTTTTTCTAGAATATTTGAGGATTTATGGAACAAAGAACACACCAGGGGGCCCAACCACCCTGCCACGAGGGTGGAGGGCGCGCCCACCCCCCTAGGGCGCGCCCCCTGCCTCGTGGGCCCATGGTGGCCCTCCTCCACTTATTCTTTCACCCACACACTCCTTCTTCCTCCCCCAAACACGAAAAACCAGCTCAAACCCGAGTCCAAGCTCGTTTTGCTGCCATTTTCGATCTCCTTGCTCAAAGCACCTCTCACAAACTGCTTGAGGAGATTATTCCTTGGTATGTGACTCCTCCATTGGTCCAATTAGTTTTTGTTCTAGTGCTTTATTCATTGTAAAATTTTGCTGCTTAGGTGACCCTGTTCTTGAGCTTGCATGTCAAATTTATATGGTCAAAAGTAGTTTTGATGCATGATATAGGCTCTAGGCACTTGTAGGAGTAGTTGCTATCAATATTATTGAGTTTGGTTTACTTTTATTTTGAAGTTACTAAAAATTTCAGAATTTTTCAGAAAATGATGAGGAGATTATTGAGGG
Source organism: Triticum urartu (assembly GCF_003073215.2). Classification (NCBI taxonomy): domain Eukaryota; kingdom Viridiplantae; phylum Streptophyta; class Magnoliopsida; order Poales; family Poaceae; genus Triticum; species Triticum urartu. The sequence goes on from NC_053022.1 coordinate 52,118,473, forward strand.
GCTCATCGAGCCAAAGCTCGAAGGAAAAGGCACCGAAGCCTAAGTATAATTTGCCGCGCACCGCGGAGGTTCGGGCGTGTGAATGGCCTTCCGAGGATTTCTTAAGAGCAGCCGGGATTTATGAAGATTTTCATGAATTGGCTCATAATGCAGGCCTCACCGCTTTCCACCACGACCAATGCGATCAGTATCTCTTACTCACAAATACCTTTGTGCAAAACTTTCATTTTCATTCTAGGAACTCACCACCTACGGTGGAGTTTCATTTATTTGATGAGCATAAGGAGATGTCACTTTATGATTTTTGTCGGATTTGTTTAGTCCCTTTTGAGGGCAAGACAGAAGAACCACATCGTGATGATGTGGAGGGATTTATTAATACTATCACTGTAGGAGAAACTAGGAAGGTTTCCGATACACGAATTACTAGCATACATTTTCCTATCTTACGTTACTTTGCATTATTTGCTAGTCGTTGCTTAATTGGTCGCCGAAACTGTGGAAACCTTAGTATCCCTGATATTATTATTTTGCTCCAAGGTTTATACAGTGATAACACTTTTAGTATGGGCGGCATTATTGCTAGACGGTTAAGTATGAACCATACTAAGGGTCCCATCTTTGGAGGCATCTATGCTACACGCCTAGCTGCACATTTTAACATACCTATTAGGCATGCTGAGAAGGAAGAAAAAGTGCTGCCTCGTGTTTATTTAGATTATAAAAGTATGGTGGAACATGATTTTATTGTTAAGAATAGGGCAGGAGAGCTTAAATATCAATTGTTCTTTAATAAACATCATCCTGAGACTGTTACCTTGCCTGCTCCTTCGTTGTTTGATTTGACTGTAGGCACGTACCTTGTTCCGTTGACGGCTATTCACGCCTACCGGAACCCTGCACCAGCCGAGGAGCCAGAACTAGAACCACAATTTGATCCTTCACGATAGTCTAACTATTAGTGGGATCCGGAGATGATTGCTAGCCAGTGGCAATCGGAGCCTTCTTCTTCCTCATCGCAGTACGACCCCAACTATTATTATGGATATCAGCCAGGCCAGCCGTGGCCATAAACCAACTTAGGCCAAAAGCCTAAGCTTGGGGGAGTACGTATTTCTCACCGACATTACATTTATGTTCACACACACTCATTGCTAGATGTCGGTGCTCATACTTTTTCATTGTATCATCCATGCTAGTTTATTTCCTTTTATGCTTTCTTCTTGTGTGTTTAATAAACCTTAAGAAAAACAAAAAAAAATAGTTGTAGCTTTTAATTAATTTACTTTCCATGCTTGTAGTAGTAATTAAAAAGAAAACCCAAAAAATTTCCTGTTCTTTTTTTGCTTATTGGGAGCTTTCCCGTGTAAATAGTTTTATTTCTTTTCTTTTCTTTGGGGTCAGTAGGAGAAGACCATGATTAAATTTTTGAAGTGGCTCTTATATGCTTTATTGTTGATTTAACCAAGAGCCCGTATTGCTTTGTCTTCTCCTATTTATTGAATGCTCGCAGATTCCAGCTTAGTCCAATGCACGTGCACTCTTATTATTATTCACATCGTTCGGTCGTGCAAGTGAAAGGCAATTATGATTATATATGATGGACTGACTGAGATGAGAAAAGCTGGTACGAACTCAACCTCTTTTGTTTTTGTAAATATGATGAGTTCATCGTTCTTGATTCAGCTTGTTACGAATAAACATGTTTGCAATGACAATTAGAGATCATAGTTGCTTGTGCCATGCTTGATTAGCTATGAGTTATAATGGTTTACCTTGCGTGCCAACATGCTATTAAAATAGTTATGATGTGGTAATGATAGGGTGGTATCCTCCTCTGAATGATTTAAGTGACTTGACTTGGCACATGTTCACTCATGTAGTTGAAACAAATCAATATAGCCTTCACGATATTTATGTTCATGGTGGATTATATCCTACTCATGCTTGCACCCAATGTTTATTAATCTTAATGCATGTACATGGCTGTTGTCGCTCTCTAGTTGGTCGCTTCCCAGTCTTTTGCTAGCCTTCACCTGTACTAAGCGGGAATACTGCTTGTGCATCCAAACTCCTTAAACCCCAAAGTTATTCCACATGAGTCCACTATACCTTCCTATATGCGGTATCTACCTGCCGTTCCAAGTAAATTTGTATGTGCCAAACTCTAAACCTTCAAATAATCATCCTGTTTTGTATGCTCGAATAGCTCATGTATCAACTAGGGCTGCCTGTATCTTCCATGCTAGGCGGGTTATTCTCAAGAGGAGTGGACTCCGCTCCTCACTCACGAGAAAATGGCTGGTCACCGGGATGGCTAGTCCCATGCTTTATGCAAACTAAATCAAAATAATTGCAAAACAAAACTCCCCCTGGGACCTAATGTATGTTGGAGGCACTCATTGTTTCGAGCAAGCCATGGATTGATGTTTGTTGGTGGAGGGGGAGTATAAACTTTACCATTCTGTTTGGGAACCGCCTATAATGTGTGTAGCATGGAAGATATCACCATCTCTTGGTTGTTATGTTGACAATGAAAGTATACCGCTCAAAATGTTATTCACCTCTATTTCAAAACCGAGCTCTGGCACCTTTACAAATCCCCGCTTCCCTCTGCGAGGGCCTATCTATTTACTTTTATGATTGAGTCATCACCCTCTTATTAAAAAGCACCAGTTGGAGAGCACCGCTGTCATTTGCATTCATTATTGTTAGTTTACATTGGGTGTGACTATGATTGGATCTTTTTTACCATGAATTACAATGTCTAGTCAGTCCTTGATCTTTGAAGGTGCTTTGCATTTATGTTTTGCGGTCTCAGAAAGGGCTAGCGAGATACCATCTTGTTATATCATATTATGATTGTTTTGATAAAGTGTTGTCATCCGAGATTTATTATTATGGCTTGCTAGTTGATTATGCTATTGATATGGGTAATCATGAGACCTGAGAATTATTGCAAATATGGTTAGTCATAATCTTTGCTGAAAACTTGAATGCTAGCTTGACATATTTACAACAACAAGAGCAAACCGAGTTTGTAAAAGTTTTTCTTTATTTCTTTCAGTTTGTCAACTGAATTGCTTGAGGACAAGCAAGGGTTTAAGCTTGGGGGAGTTGATACGTCTCCGTCGTATCTACTTTTCCAAACACTTTTGCCCTTGTTTTGGACTCTAACTTGTATGATTTGAATGAAACTAACCCGGACTGACGATGTTTTCAGCAGAATTGCCATGATGTTGTTTTATGTGCAGAAAACAAAAGTTCTCAGAATGACCTGAAAATCCACAGAATATCTTACAATAAATAATAAAAAATCCTCGCCAAAGATGAAGACCAGGGGGCCCACACCCTTGCCACGAGGGTGGGGGGCGCCCCCCTAGGGCGCGCCCCTACCTCGTGGGCCCCCTGGAGACCTCCCGACTCCAACTCCAACTCTATATAACTGCTTTTGGGGAGAAAAAAAATAGGAGAGAAGATTTCATCGCGTTTTATGATACGGAGCCGCCGCCAAGCCTTAAAACCTCTCAGGAGGGCTGATCTGGAGTCCGTTCGGGGCTCCGGAGAGGGGGATTCGTCGCCGTCGTCATCATCAACCATCCTCCATCACCAATTTCATGATGCTCACCGCCGTGCGTGAGTAATTCCATCGTAGGCCTGCTGGACGATGATGGGTTGGATGAGATTTATCATGTAATCGAGTTAGTTTTGTTAGGGTTTGATCCTTAGTATCCACTATGTTCTAAGATTGATGTTGCTATGACTTTGCTATGCTTAATGCTTGTCACTAGGGCCCGAGTGCCATGATTTCAGATCTGAACCTATTATGTTTTCATCAATATATGAGAGTTCTAGATCCTATCTTGCAAGTCTATAGTCACCTATTATGTGTTATGATCCGTTAACCCCGAAGTGACAATAATCGAGATACTTACCGGTGATGACCGTAGTTTGAGGAGTTCATGTATTCACTATGTGCTAATGCTTTGTTCCGGTTCTCTATTAAAAGGAGGCCTTAATATCCCTTAGTTTCCATTAGGACCCCGCTGCCACGGGAGGGTAGGACAAAAGATGCCATGCAAGTTCTTTTCCATAAGCACGTATGACTATATTCGAAATACATGCCTACATTACATTGACGAATTGGAGCTAGTTCTGTGTCACCCTATGTTATGACTGTTACATGATGAACCGCATCCGGCATAATTATCCATCATTGATCCAATGCCTACGAGCTTTCCATATACTGGTTTACGCTTATTCACTTTCCCATTGCTATTGTTACAATCACTACAAAATACCAAAAACATTACTTTGCTTTCGTTACTCTTTTGTTACCGATACCATCACTATCATATTACTTTGCTACTAAACACTTTGCTGCAGATACTAAGTTTCCAGGTGTGGTTGAATTGACAACTCAGCTGCTAATACTTGAGAATATTCTTTGGCTCCCCTTGTGTCGAATCAATAAATTTGGGTTGAATACTCTACCCTCGAAAGCTGTTGCGATCCCCTATACTTGTGGGTCATCAACACCCCTTTTATAGCTTAGGACAAAAATCCAACCGTTATCCACCTACCAACCCGCGACCAGCGGTACTACCGCCCCAGACCAGCGGTACTACCGCAAGGCCATGTGGTACTACCGTGAGGAACCATGGTACTACCGCAGCAGCAGTAGCTAGGGCAGACCTGAAGCACAAGGGCTGAGGACGGTACTGCCGCAGGCGCGGTACTACCGCTCCCCCTTGCGGTACTACCGCAAGGCAGGAAACACCTAGCCTGGGAAGAGTGCGGATAAAAATACATCCGTGCCTACTTCCGTTGGAAAACGGACGAAGCAAAAATCCGATACAGTACTACCACAGAGAAGCGGTACTACCGCCTGGCAGCTGAGCCAGGCCACGCACGGTACTACCGCGCAAGGGATGCGGTACTACTGCGGTGGCGCGGATGTAAAAAATTACATCCGCCCCTACTACCATGAATGAGCGGTACTTGGCCTGGGGGTCACGGTACTACAGCTCCTGAGGAGCAGTACTACCGTGGGCACCTGCGGTACTACCGCGCCGAAGTACGGTACTACCGCGGGTGCCTGCGGTACTACCGCTCAACAAGGAGCAGTACTACGTTAAGCCCATCAGCAGCAGCCAGGACAAGGTAAAGAGGATAAATGGAGGATGCTCCAAGGTGCCGGGGAAAGGAGGGGACAAGGAAGAAAACGTGTACGTGAAGATTCCACCAAAACCTTTCCGACGCGGACCCCCTCTTAATTGTACAGCTTTCCTACGACTCAAATCCACCAAAAAAGAAACGTAGAAAAAACACCGTCTTCAACAGTCTTTGAGGGGCCCCAAATCGTCTTGTGCCTAGCGATGAAACATCTGGGAAACTCAAGGCACACGATTAGTCCGCAAAAGCATTGTCATCAATCACCAAAACACCTTAGGGATAAATATGCCCTTACACCCGAAGCGATACCCAAAATGGTTTTATCGCCACTGCAAGCTCTTTTCTTCCGTGATCCCATCTGGAGGCCTTCTCCGATACTCCGCAGGAGGGGGAAACCATCGGGGAGGCAATCTTCATCAACCTTGCTTCTTCCATGATGATGTGCGAGTAGTTCCTTCAAGACCTATGGGTCCATAGCAGTAGTTAGATGGCCTACAACCAAAGGGCCTATCCATCTCGTGGGGTTGCCTTGATAATTAATATTGAAATAATCAGACAAAAGCTTTGGACGTTTAATGACTACACCTCTTGAATCCCCAGAGATTGGATCCGTGTTACTGTACTAAACCCTTCTCCCATTGGTGTTCAGAATAACACTTCATGATCTCCCTGCCCTTAGCCTCTCCGTGGCTTTCTCTCCATAATCCTGGGTACCTGCAGGGATGAAGAATGCACACGAGACACTAGACATCTATGGAACAATTTTATTTCACACATACGGGATGTTAATTCAAAGCACTCCGATTGATCCCCACAACAAATATAGAGGGTTGCAAGGCTCTTGCCTCAACCCATACCTTACTGAACTACTCACACATGGATATCAGATCACACGAAGAACACATCAAGAAAATGGATTGATTGATAATATGTCTTATAATGAATGCCATGTGTGATGCATGATTACAAGTATGATCTAGTGGAAGAAGAACTATGGTGGTGATGGTGGCTATGGAGATAGAAAAGGTGGCGACTAGGGTTGATGGATATGGATGACGATGACTCTATTCTGGCTTCCCTAGCAAATGTTCTATTGATATTTCGGCCTCAGGCCCTCTATAAAAGTTCTTTAGGTGGATGAGAGGTCTCAGTTTCCACACCATACAACCACTCATGTGAGCGTTCGCGGTCGCATGGAGCACCTTCTTTTGCTCTACGGCTTCTTGTGCGCCTCCTCCTGATTTCTTCTACATCCTCCTTCACTTCTTTCCATGTTGTTACCTGATTTCGTTTATATTTATCCCATTTCGTGTAGAAACACAATAAAGGGAGGATTTGTGAAATCCTATGCATTGATTAGTCATTAGTGGCAATATCAGAGCGACTATCTCGATTTAACTAAAATATCTTAGTTTAAACAAAGGGTAGAGGAGTGTAAAATATCACTCATCAGATAAAACATAGTAGAAGACAAAAAAATCACCCTAGGAACACTATCTTTACCTAATATTAAAGGACGGAAGCTTTCATAGTTCTCCATAAGTCATCCTTTTGCATCCGTTAATTTTATGTTAACCATAGATTTTGACGGCTGAGATTTAAAAGTAGTTGTACACAAAAACGAAAAAACTGGATGCACGCAAGGAAAGAAAACCTTCACGCACTCGCACTCGTAACCAACTCACTTGGTGCATCGTCCTGGTTGTTCGTTTTCATTAGAATTTTTTTGCATATTTACGGAATCGATCCATGGCTGTTTCAATATTGCATAGCTCTACCAACCAAATTATCCAACCCAATTAACTTGCTTTCTATTCTAAAAAAAATTATTTCCTATACGTCTGAGGTTATTATTGATCCGCAATCCAATCGGTTGTCAGGTTTTTTTTGAGGGATAATCCAAGCTTTATTAACGATCAAAGACCACAATTTGTGGAATACATCTTGGATTATGGGGATTGCCTAGCCACACATGGCGTCCAAGGCCTAAAGAGAGTGCATGTTTTGCTAAGCCATGCGCCTCAACATTAGAGTTTCGGCTTTCATACATGAAATTACACATAAAATGACGAGCTCTACTTCAATTCTCCTTGATGACAGTGCCATATTTGCCACTGTTTTCTGAAGTTATGTTGCCCACCACCTGTTTCGAATCAGACGAGATAACCATATGCTGGATGTGTAGGTCCTCCGCCAATGATAATGCTTCCCGGCACGCCAATGCCTCAAGAGTAGCAGGATCTGAGATGCCTTTGAGAACAATTGCAGAGCTACCAAGATACTCCCCACGATCATCTCTGCATACTGCCGCTGTTGTACCACCCCATGTCCGGCAACCGGCGTCAACATGGATCTTAGATGACCCTACCGGAGGCGCTTTTGGCTTGATTCTCGAACTCCCCCGCTGCACCGCACTTGCCCCTGGGTTGGTTTCCTCTCATTTATAATGTCCAGATCCTCCAAGTATCTTTGTATAAATGCCTTCGTGTTTTGGGGACTCTGAAAGATGCCCTCGTGGATTGCTTTTTGTTGAGAAAACCAAATTGCCCACAATGTTATTGCTATCTTGATGAACTCTGACCTTGGCAAGGTTTCCATCAAAGAAAAAAGCCAGCACTTAGCATTGGGGTCCGAAGAAGCTAGTAAGTTGTTTGCCAGCTCTTCGTCCGCAAGCGCCCGTGTACATCTTGCGACCGTACACTCTAAAAGTGAATGTCTCCAGGAATCTGGTCCCCCGCATAGCGCACACGAACTTAATGTTGACATATGCCTATGGGTTCGTACGTCCTCTGTCGAGATGGAGTGTTTCGACAGACGCCATAGAAACATCGGTCGTCAGGTGCCTTCTTAGTCGCTTTGCTGGGCTGCGCTCCAATTGGGCCTTGGCCCGTGTCTAGCTGTCATATGATAGAGGCAAACAGCACCACGATCGTACACAAAAAAAGAGAACGGACATGGCGTTGGATGTTCTATATACTCTTGGATGGAGGAAAACTGCGTTTCAGGAAAATAAAACAGCAGGGAAAACTAGCCGCGCGTCTTGTCTCGCGGCCGCCGGCGCGATTTCCATGGGCTCGCATCTCCTTGCCGCCACAACAACAAGCTCCGGCCGAGCTATCCTGGCAGATCAGAACACGACTCGCTGTCCGCCAGGCCCAACACATGCGACAGAAAGATCGGCGTGGCTGACACTGGCTCGGGTGCAGAACGACGGCACGGTAAGTCGATGAGGGCGGCGCGCATGGCTTGAGGTGGTCGGCAGGGCGCGAGTTCCCAGCCCCCAGTATGCTCCCAATGAGGTTGGTCGCCAATGACGGTTGACGGCGAAGGCCTAGGCGTTGTACGTGCCATGGAAGATGACTAGGTCGCTCTAGACCTCGAAGATTGCTGGATACGAAGACCACGTTGGGGTCGACGGGGTGGGTCCCCTCAGTGTAGATGGCAACCATGCTGCTACATTGCCCCACCAGGGTTGATCAAGCCCAGCAAACCTCACGCAACACATGCACATACTTTCAGTGGATACTTGTTCTGATGGTGCAATCTCTCCAATTTTGTGATGATGTTGTTTCTATGCTACATTTGCTTTGTGTGTTGCTTTGTGCAGTGAAAAGAAGAGTATGAGGTAGAGAAGAAGTGAAAAAGTGAGAGAGATTGAGATGAATTTCTTCGCGTTGCTACTCCGGGCATGTGTGTGATGGCTTTTGTTATGCTGCTTGTCTATGTTTGATGCCGCTGAAGAGAGAAAGTGGGAGATGGTCACAATTTTTTTACCATGTGAGGTGCTGAAACATTGTACCGGAGCGACATATGTCAGAAAAAGATCAATCTGCTCCCTGGTACATGCACAAAGCTAGATACTGTATTGATCCTTCTCCTCATGATGACCTGCAACAACAAGATGGATAGATGAAAAATGAAGCGGTGTCACGGGAGATTTATTAGTTTTCATATGACATGATGCAGAGGCTAGGAGAACTATAAAATAGTACAAGTTGTTCCTTATCACTACAAAAAAAGACACATCCGTGACATTTTGGACCGAACGAAAAAAATTTCTGTCATAAATATGACACTTTTATGACGATAATTGTGACAAAACCCAGTATCATCATAGATGTGGTGGGCACCTACTTCTATGACAAAAAATCATGACAGAAAATGGGCTTTTCGTCCTGGGCGGGCCAGAGACGCAGCTGCATGACATTCTTTGGGCCGTCCATGACGGAAAAAATCATGGTAGAAGCGAGGGCGAGGAAAATTTCGGGGAGTTCCCGGTTACGGTGGGAGGTCGGGGGCCGAGCGATGCGCGTTTCTCTCGTACACGTACGCGCATGTGTGCGAGACGTTGGCTCTAACTGAACCCGAGTGAGGCGTTGGGCTCTAACTGAACTCGAGCGATTGCACTGCAGGCTACGCGTTACTTAACCCGAGCGATCGATCGATGGCTGTTAACTGAACCCGATCGAGCGATTCCTTCGCTACTGCTGCTAACTGAAGCCGATCGATGCTGCCTCTGGGATGAACAGTGAGCGTTGCGGTGGGGGGGGGGGGGGGGGTGGTGGATGAACAGTGAGCGATGGCGTTGCCTCTGGATGAACAGGACCCCGTGGTGTGGTGGATGGCTAGATGAACAGTAGCCGGTGGAGGGGTGCCCGTGGAGGGGTGGTTGAACAGGCCCCCGTGATGTGGACGGCTGGATGAACAGTAGACGATGGAGGGGTGCCCGTGGAGGGGTGGTTGAACAGTAGCCGGTGGAGTAGCGCACGGTGGAGGCTGGATGAACAGGAGCCCGTGGAGGCTGGAGGAGGTCGACGGTAGCCCGTGGAGGCTAGAGGAGGTCGACGGTGGAGATGAACAACATCCCGTGGAGTCCCGTTTTGCGGTACGCCACACCCCTCCCAATGAACAGGATCCCCGTTTCGACCGTACAGCTCCAACACAAGTCCGTTTCGTCCGTTTCGTGGTACGCCACACCCCTCCCGATCAACAGGACCCCCGTTTCGACCATAGGAGGTCCGTTTCGTCCGTTTTGCGGTACGCCACACCCCTCCCGATGAACAGGACCCCCGTTTCGACCGTAGGAGGTCTGTTTCCTCCGTTTTGCAGTATGCCAGACCCCTCCCGATCAACAAGACCCCGTTCCGAACGTAGGAGGTCCGTTTCCTCCATTGTGCGGTACGCCAGGCCTCGTTTCCATCGCCTGTTCCGTCCAAGCCCTCCCGATGAACACGACCACGCATTCCGTTCCGACCCAGCCGGTTGGCTCCCATGCGTTCTGTTGCCTCCCGATGAACACGACGCATTCCGTTGCCTCCCCATGAACACGACGCATTCTGTTGCCTCCCCATGAACACGACGACGACGTTGTTTCTCTGTTCTGACCCAACCATGTACACGAGCCCTGGCCGTACGTATGCGCGAGTAGGCGTTCGAGACCCCGCCCGTATGTACACATACGTGGCCGTATTTTTTTTATTGCACCCTGGCCGCTGTACGTACATGTACATGCTACGTGCGCGCCTCTACTACGACACGTACGCGCCTCTACTACGACACGTGTGCGCCTCTACTACGACACATGCACGCCTCTACATCCAGGAGTATATATGTACGTACACGTTCGCGACCAGAATGACAACACTACGTACGCTTCGACCAGGTGGGTCCCGACTGTCAGGCACTTCCTTGCCTACGAAGATGTAGCTAGTGGGTCCCAGCAGTCAAGGGGGCGAATCGTTTTTTTTGCCTGGACGCACTTCCTTGCGTGCGAAGATATAGCTGGTGGGTCCCAGCAGTCAGGGGCAAACGTTTTTTTCGCGAAATACGGTGGCCCATCCGGTGGGTCCCCGCTATCAGGTGGAGGAATAATTATTTTGCACGTAATAAGGAGGCACTTCCTTGCTGTGGCCGTGGACCTAGCTGTCAGCCTCTCCACGTACAGTCCATGTCCGATGGAAGCCGTTCCTTGACCACGTTGACCACGCCGCGCCGAGAGCACCAGGGCGGTGGACGATGGCGAGGCCTAGGAAGGGGATGACGCGGAGCCGGGGAAGACGCGGCAATGGATGCCCACGCGTAGAGGAGTACGATGGTTCACTGGTTCGCTGCGGTGTGAGGCTGCCGTCGCCGCAGAATAACAGGGGGTGTCGGTCGTTGACCAGGCCGCGCCGAGAGCACCAGGGCGGTGGACGACGGCGAGGCCTAGGAAGGAAATGACACGGAGGCAGGGAAGACTCGGCAGTTGTTTCCCACGCAGAGGGGAGTACGACTGTACGAGGGTTTACTGGTTCGTCTGCCGTCTCCGGAGAATAACAACAGGTGTGGGTGAGTAGAGGGATGGCTAGGCCAGCGATGGGAGTACGGTGGGGCGGTGAGGCCTGCGCGGCAGCGCAGCCGACCGCGGGGAGGAGGGAGCAGGCAGTCCCGCCGGTGCTTGTTTGAGCGGCTGGAGCAGGAAGAGCAGAGATTGAAGAAGCACGACGACCGTTCGATGGACATCCAACAGTCACTGCTTGTGCGTCAACCTTTTTTTAGGAAAGCCTCAAATCTGTGAAAAACAGCATACAACCCATCTGCCATTATTTCTAATAATTTATAGCTCATTTGCTAATTCTTAAGGTCTTTTTGGAGCCCATATTCTTTTTGTTAGTATTATAGCCCATATTGTGGCCACGGTTAAAAAATTATACGAAATTTTGCATATTTCGGTACGGTCCGAACTGTTTTTAATCCCAAAATTTCGACTCACATTCAAACTGATTTTAAAAATAAATATATATCAATATAAAATCCAACAAATTCTCCACGCATAAAAATTAATGTAATTTAAAATCTCGAAATGAAAAAACGATATTTGAAACTAATTGCCGGTTTGATGTGTTTTAGAAATGTACAACCCATTTCTCATTACTGATGGGCCATTTTCTCGGTCAGCCGAATGAAAGCTCTCCTCGTCTTGAAAGTTTTGCAGCCCAACAAGCCTGACAAAGCGACTTACTTGGCAAATCACAAAAAAACTGGGCTGTGGCCGTGGACCCAGCTGTCAGCCTCTCCACGTATAGTACTCTTCCGATGGAAGTCGTTCCTTGACCACGTTGACCATGCCGCGCGGAGAGCACCATGGCGGTGGACGACGGCGAGGCCTAGGAAGGGGACGACACGGAGCCGGGGAAGACGCGACAGTGGAAGCCCGCGCGAAGAGGAGTACGAGGGTTCACTGGTTCGGCTACGGTGTGAGGCTGCCATCACCGTAGGGCCTGGCCAGCGGTGGGAATAGTAGGGAGCGGTGAGGCCTCTGCGGCAACAAAGCCGGCCACGGGAGGCAGGAGCATGCGGCACGACCGGCGCTGCTTTGGGCGGCTGGAGCAAGAAGACCAGAGGTTGAAAAAGCACTACGGCCGTTGGATGGACATCGTACGATCACTGGAGCTAGAATCGTTCATATTGACTAAGTTGACAAAGCCCTTCGTCCCCGTGAACTTAGTAGGCCCACAAGTCAGCCTCCCACCAAGGTGGGTCCCAGCTAGCCAGGGGAGTATTCATTTCTTTGTGCGTAATAAGGAGGCACTTCTGGTGGGTCCGAGCTGACAGCGGGGGGAACGTTTTTTTTCATGAAATACGGTGGCCCGTCAGGTGGGTCCCAGCAGTCAGGGGCAAATGTTTCTTTTGCAAAATACGGTGGCCCGTCCAGTGGGTCCCTGCTGTCAGTTGGAGGAATCATTATTTTCTGCGTAATAAGGAGGCACTTACTTGCTGCGGCCGTGGACCCAGCTGAGACTCTCCACGTACAGTATACTTCTGATGGAAGTCGTTCCTTGACCACGTTGACCTCGCTGCGTTCCGTTGCATGCATGCGTCCATGGGCGTGGTGCGTCCCCACTGTCAGCCTCTCACGTACAATCATCTTCCGATGACTCTCGGTTGTTGACCACGTTGACCACACCGTGCCGAGCGCACCCAGACTGGAACGACCCGAAGATGGGGAAGATGGGGCAGTGGAGTCACAGATGGAGAGGAGTGGGAAACTTCACTGGTTCGGGTGCGCGGCAGCACAGCCGCGGTGCCGCCCACGAGAGACAGGAGCAAGAGCAGAGGTTGAAGAAGGAGCACGGCTGTTGGATTAACATCCAACGGTCCAGCTGCTAGAATCATTTGCTGATTAAGTTGATAAAGCCGTGTGTACACGTCTGCTTAGTAGGCCCACAAGTCAGTCACCAAATCTGACGGGTCCCAGCTGTCAACGGGATGAATAATTTTTTTCGCAAAACAAGGAGGCACTTCCTTCCGTGCGAAGATATAGCCGGTGGGTCCCAGCTGTCAGGTGGAGGAAACATTTTTTTCAACTTAATAAGGAGAAACTTTCCTTGCGTGCGACCATGGACCTCGTGGATCCCAGCCGTCAGGCTCTCCACGTATAGTCCTCTTCCGATGACTCTCGTTCGTTGACCACGCCGCACCGAACGCAGTGAGGCGGTGGACGACGGCGAGGCCCCGGACGGGAACGACTCGAAGATGGGAAAACACGACAATGGAGTCACAGATTGAGAGGAGGAGAAGGGTTATAACTGGTTCTGTTGCGGCGTGGGGCTGTAGTCTATGGAGAATAACAGGAGGTGTCGAGGGGTGGAGGGATAGCCTGGCCGGCGGTGGGGTAGCGCTTCGCAGCGATGCGTGCTAAGCAGAGACGCTAGCCTCCGAAGGCCGGACCAGGCGGTCCCGGCGACGCTGGAGGAAGAAGACGAGAGATTGAAGGTGCATGTCGGCCGTTGGATATAAATCCAATGGCTGTGGATGACACAATCATTTGTTGACCAAGTTGACAACGCCCTGCGTAGGCTTCGACCTATTGGCCCACATGTCAGCCTGCAAAAATGTGGCATATATTTAACCCATGTTTTCTAGAATGTACATTCCATTTGTTGGGCTGGGTGAACAAATAATTTCGCGTTAATCAGGCCCATTTATATTTTCTAAGAAATCCCAGCCCATTTGCACTTCCTTTAAATACACGTATTAGGTGGGCTCGTTATATATATATAATGTTATGTTAGAAGGAGCAATTAATATCAAAGAATAAACCGGAGAGGCACATTATATATATATATATAATTAAGAAATTAGCAAGTTATTGCTCAAAATAAAAATGAGCGCGTTATTATTAAATTGGTCCTTAAAATCTTCGCAAGCTTTTGTACGCAATCACTAGGATTTTCCTTGCCTGTGAGTCAAAAACAACCAGGATTTTCCTTGCCAACTTCCGTTAAACATTTACTTTTATAAGTTAATAACACGTGGGATGTTTTTATAATGTATATATAAGTCTCTATAAAATATACGATAATAGTAATAATATAAATCTTTCCCTAATAATAAAGCACGGATTGACTCTTTGGGTTCACCATCACAATACGCTTCTTTCCATGAATTTACACTTTCAGTTTTTTTCCGTTAGTTTTGATCGACAGTCCGTCCAATTGCTGCGAGGCGGTACTAAAAACTTTGTCCATCCAATTGGTCCACATCCACATTCTCTTATTGGGCTTGCACACATGTTTCGGCCTGCATGCACACTTCTGTATTTGTACCTTACCTGATTTTCACACATGTACTCGGAGTAATCCCACCTCGATTGCTTACATGAAAGCCCACCAGTTTATATACCTAGGAAAATTGCATATCAACAATGAGCCTCTTGAATCAACAAACACAGAATGAGAATGAAGGGAAATTGTACAATAAAACGGCAGTCCGGTGCGAAGCTGTTCAGTCCGGCGCTCGCCGGGGTGAGGAAGCGGAGGCGCAGCGCTTAGACGCCTGCGACGCAGCCTGTTCCACACGCTGGCCACCTCTACACCACGCACGACATGGACATGAGCGTGGTGGCAGGGTGGCTTGAGGCTTGTGGTGGACCGGATCCAGCGAGGGGAAGGTCGGATCCGTCGGCTTGGAGAGGGAGGTGTGGAGGAGCACGCGGGACAGAGGGCAGAGGAGGATGGAGGCAGAATGCCGAGGTCGGGCTGTGGATTCGGAGTGGAGGAGCCACCACGGCAGCCGCGAGAGCGAGATGGGCTTGGCCATGCTCGACGGTCATCAGCCGACTTCGTGTTTCTCTGCTGATGATCCCTGACCACCTGCTGCCCGGGGTCGGCTACATGCTGTTATCTCAGTTTGCTTGGTATTTTCATTCTTGCTTAAGATTAGACCTAGCCGTGTAGATGCAGATGGATATTGGAGGTATAGTGTTGGCACTGACGACTTGGATAAAAATATTTTTGTATGCACTCCGAGTGGGTCAGTCTATATACACTTAAATTTTCACATTCAGTTCCTTCAGTTAGACGACAGCAAGGAGATAATGCACTCCTTTTTCTGAAAAAAATATCATAAGGGACATCTGTTGGAAGAATGATGAGCCATGTTGGCTGTAGTTGGAGTGAAAGAATTACAACTTTTTTGTGCCAAATAATCAAATATAGCACTGGTTCAGAAAAAAACCTGAAACCATGAGAAATGTTGTTGTTGGATGTCAATGCGCATCATATATCCTCTTGGCCATGCCGGTCATAACAGCAACAACTTTCTTCAGGCTGGTGATGCTCATATTGTCAATCATTCTCACTGTGGTGCCTGAGACAAAAACTCCTAAGGCAGTTTGGTAATTTATGATGTTATTACACCGGAGCACATGTAATGACAGACCCGGTAAAGAAGAATAGAACGTAAGTGTGTGCCATATTTTTTTTCCCGTTGCAACGCACGGGCCCTTTTGCTAGTATATATAATGTGGTTAGAAGGGAAAACATAAATTGGACACAACATTACTTTTATAAGAGTCCTGCGTTTTATACCCCACAGTAGGCATACTAACAAGTTCACACACAAATACAACAGAAAAGGAAAACATTCATATCAAACTCAGGTTCACAGGACACGTTCATATTCATAGCCAACATTCACTATCAACAACTCAAAAGATTCATATATACACAAGCTCAGCATATCTATGCATCCAAATGATTGATAGATCACACGACAATATTCATACATAATTCACAAAAATATTCAGATATACACATGTTCAGTATGTTTATGCATCCAAATGATTGAGATCACAGCCAATATGATCCATGGACGAACTTTAATTACCTAGGGTACAAACTGGTAAATGGTGTTCAATCGGAGGTACTTCTTGCTAAAATTAGTTCTTGTACAAGTAAACTTTCGAGTACATAAGAGGTAGCACAGACAATCTGAACTTTGCTTGTAGGTTTATCCTCAAATAGTGGCCTCGTGCTGAGGGAGGTTTGAGAAACTTGGCCACTACTTTCATCCAACTAGTTTACTGGCTCATCTTGGTCGTGTATCTTGCGAAAATTCTACATTGCAGACGAGAAAGGAGGCGGTTGAGAAAATGAACCACCCAAATTTTTTGTGCAGTTCAACTGAAATGGAGCATCCTTGGCATGTAGACTGATTAAGTGCCAGATGAATATACGCGTCAACCAACTTGTCTGGAATCTTTAGACTCCATGCCATATACTTCGCTACCATATGTGCCGATAACCAAAAGGCACAAGTTGGGACCAAAGACTGGACTGCATTTTTCTGGGCTATACACCAAGCAATATTTTTAGCATTCACTCTCCTAATACTTGGAGTTTGACAATTGGTTGACGCCGGTTGATACTCGAATGAATATAGGCACTTCTTGTCAACATCGATGCTTGTCTAAGTGAACTTTGGAGTACATAGTAGCAGCATAAGTACGTGTCCATCTGATCATTTTGTGCAGTTCTACTGAAATCACCTGATGTAATGATTTGCGTGCGAGTTCAGGCTCCAAATTACTCCTTTATGAAATCGGCAAACAGTAGCACAATACCAAATTACCAATACATATGACAGGCACAATAATCAGGATAAAGACCAGTACCAACCTGTGTGAGGTAGCATATCAATTACTATTTCCTTTGACTGGAAGCCGAGATAAGCCAAGCGACTGACAGCAAAGGAAGAAAGCAAGCGGAGATTAGCGACTGACAGGAAAGGACGGAAGCTGTCGAGGCAATGAAGCACCCAAAGTTTTTGTGCAGTTCCACCAAAATCGAGCATCCCTGTTGGCACATATATTGAGAGAGTGAGATTACTGTAATAGTGGGACTAGTTGATGAAACATACACTAACAAATAGAAGCACCCTCATTATCTTAATGGGTAAAGTTAGCAACATAGTAGTATTGCTTAAAGAGAGGTATTAGTTTATTTAATCAGTGCCAATTAGCTCAACTCAACACTCAAAGCATTGCCATTTATCATAGGTTGCAAAACTTTAACGTGCAAAGATAAAGGAGTTTCTCATTACAGTAGCATGATACAAATAGAGATGACAACAAACTAATATGGATGAAGGCCTTAGGCCCGTACCAACCTGAGAAAAAAAGCTTATTCATGTAGTCCCATAAGAGATGATAAAGCACTCACTGGAATCACACAATAGTATATATTTTCGTGCACTTCAAATGTATGGTTGAAATCACTCTTGTTTACCAATGCTGAGATTATATCGAAAGATTATCAAGAACTTCCAGCAGAGTTAAAGCACTGGTTGGGATACAGTTCATTGTATTGTCTTGTGTAGTTCCACTAAAATGTATGATTGGAACAACATGATCCCTGTTTGCACAAGTAGGAACAAGGTGAAACCTTCATTAGCTTAGTGAGAAAGGATAGGAAGACATTAGCATATTACTCAAATAGTAGCATCAAATTCATGATGGACAATACGCAAAACATTGCCTCATTGAACCAATGGCAATAAATTGACATGCAAAACAATAGCACTATTATGTCACGACACTAATAATATTGCCTCCCTGCTCCACCACATGATTCACCTCCATAGACAAACGTACACACGTACATGATTCAACATAGGGTCCTACTAAAGATTTGTTTAACTCCAACAGGAAAATTAGGCAGTAATAAATTAGTGGTACTTAAGTACTCCTAATTAATTAAATGAGACAGCAGAAGTGGAAGGGCTCCCTGGAGGATCGTCTCACATGTAAGGTAGTCGTTGCCGGAGCCCTTGAATGGCCTCGACTGAGGCTTCTGGCTTCAGCAAGATCGCCTTGGCACTATTTATTCTTCTTCTTCTTCCTCTTCATGCTCTGTTTCTCTTTCTCCTCACCAGTTGGTGAAACCAAGTACATGATTGGCCTTCTAATTCAGAATTGGTTTTGTCCGTGAGGGAGTACAAGTGTACTAGTAAAAAACATCATTATTTTCTCATGGCAGTCGGAAAATAGAGATGAACACATGCATTAAATATCATTCTTACCTAAAGGAAGGTTATGGCGCAAATATGGATGATGAGGATTGGAACACAGATCTCCCTTTATGCAGTTCCACCAAAATGAACCAACTGTTCCATTCTGACATTCCAGTTAAACATCACAAAAGTCACTTCTTTTAAGAAGAGTTTTGTGCAGTGCACCAAAAGGTCACAACTGCAACCAGGTGAATTGGATATCCCTGTTTGCACAAAAAGGCACAGAGGAAACCGTCAGAGTCTCAAACAATTACAGGCAAAAACATTTGGCTAAACTTGTCATGGCTTATAACAGTGGCATGACTTCATTTTTACCAGGGACATTAGATTAAGAACAACTAAGGCTGCATTCGGTTCACAGGTTTGGTGCAGGATTTTCATAGGAACACAATTCCTACGGTATTCTTTCCCTTCCAACCGTTCGGAACACGGGAAAGGTGAATAGTGTTTCATAGGAAAGCTGGTCTGGTAGTACTGATTCCATAGGATTAGAAACATCCACGCGCTGCTCATTTTTTGGGCGGAAGCCCGATGCAGGCGCTCGCTGCCATGCGTTAGACAGGTTGCTGTGCTGTGTTGCCGGAATGAAAAAATCAACCTATGTGTGGTATGTGAGGTGAGGACAAGAGTAGTCACTATGCAGCTGAATAAACAAATAGCATCTCATACTGCCAAGCATGCTACTCTAAAAAAACAAATCTGTACATTTCGTAGTCCATTCGAACACATTCTCTTGAGAGTTTCCTTCGGTTCGCTGTTCCATAGTTTTATACCTACATTCCTTTCCTATTCCTCTATTTTCATCAAGACCTATGTTTTCTGCCCCTTTATTTCGAACGGAGCCTAAATATTTGGTATAAGGGCATGGGACAGTGGGTGCACCAGCAGTCCAGCACCATGTACGTAAACAGGGGCATAAAGTGGTGATTCATAGTTTGATGCCTCGAGAAACAAACATCCAAGAAACATATCTGGGTTGGTCCCATTTTTGTTCACTCTAGCCACCTACTCCTATGTGTGGATAGCAAATCTAGTCCTGGTCATACCACTGTGTACAACGTTACCCCTATATTTCCCTTTTCGACCAAGAGACCGGCTGGATGACCAGTCTGTACTACTTTCACCCCCTTTCCTTCCTGTTTGTACCAAGTCCGATGTACATACTAAATTCCCCCACCCCCACTTTATTTCTTGTTTGAACCAAGTACTCCCTCCGTCCGGAATTACTTGTCATCAAAATGGATGTGTCTAGAACTAAAATACATTTAGATACATCCATTTCAATGACAAGTATTTTCGGATGGAGGGAGTACAAGATTCGACTCCATGAAGTAGCTTTACCTCTAACAATAGAAAAAAATATGTGACATTGGACCATCCGATCGAGAGGGGCTAAGAGGTAGAAAATGATGCACATGCAGCAACGTAGCGAGCTGGGGAAGTAGAGCTAAGGCGGTTTCGAATGAAGATATACCTGAAGGTCGTCGGGATGTGGATAGGTGGGCGACGGGAGGCCGGATCCGCCCATAGGCAACGACGAAGGGATCGGAGGACCTCCTGTGCCGGTGCTCGGCCAGAGATAACGGTGCAGCCGGCAGTGGGTCTCCTCCCTTGCTGTCGACGATGGCCTAAACGCTGCCCCTCCTCCCCTTCACCGGCGGAGGGGGATACGTCTGGATCTGTAACCAGCGGTGAGGATAGAAAGCCAGTGTTTTTTGAAGGGAGAAAGACAGTGTTACTACCCCTATCTTGTTTAGATCTGGAGAGGATGAGAGTGTGTGAATAGAGCAACCCTAGCAAGCAAGCGCGGAGGCTCCGGCCTATATATACGTAGTGGGGTAGTTTTCCTTTTTCACTCCATCAAAACAATCATTTAAAATTGTGTACTACTACATGCGAGGTCGCGGTTTTTTTAGTTGTTGATTGTTTTTTGAGATAGCTACCCGCTTGTTCCAAGTGGTGTTATGGTGTGCCAGGTCGCACTTTGTATCGTTCAAGTCTGGTACTACAAGTCCCTCCATTAAATGAACAACCACCCCCTTGTAAAAATTGTGAACAAGACCACGGCTAAAATTAGCGGAAACGTGGGTTGCCCCAACATGCATTATTATTTATATTTTCTACTCCCTCCGTTCCTAAATATAAGTCTTTTTTATTAGCCACACCTAAGACAAGAATTTTTTTATTAGAAGTGAACCCCACATGTCATAGACACAAAAATTGTGGCAAGATTCCCTTAGGCAAGCCAAAGTGTGTCTAACAATTTGAGCAACTCAGGTTCGGCAAGTGTGGCAAGTGTGGGAAAAATAATGTGGCAACATAAGACAAACATAGTCACAATCCAAACAGCACCGTAATTTTTTGTGACATGCATGGAAATTTGGTTAGTTAAATTTATAGTCAAAATTTGGCAAGGTGCATCAAATCAACACATGCAAGTATCAAAAGGAAAGTCACGGCATGCATGCATGCGTTGTACTCCCTCCGTTTCCAAATATAAGTCTTTTTAGAGATTGCAACAAGTGACTACATACGAAGCAGAATATGTCTACTCCTACATACGAAGTAGCCCATTTGAAATGTGTAAAAAGACTTATATCGAGTGCAGTGCTTTGATGTGTCGTGTCAACTCGTACAAGACCGAGAAATTTGATTACTACAACGCCCTCTCCCTCGCGGACTGAGCTCCGGTGCCTTAACTGCACCTGCCTTTGGCTGCATGACAGGAGGGCCAACCACCTGTTGGGCCCACCTGTCATAGACGCAAAGGCAGGAGCAGTAAGTAGAAGCTTTCGCTACACGCTATCCCTCCCGCACGAGGTGGACAGACATGCAACAGTGGATTCGATACTGTAGAAGTAGGAGTAACATCATTGTTCGTCTTCTCGAAGAGGCGAAGAGCCAAGCGCAACCCGAACGTCGCAGTTGCGAACGCTCGCGTGGTGCGGTTCCTTGGAGTACTAGCCAGGCTCTTGCATGAGACAAAATTGCTATTGTTTAACAATTAAACTCTATTATCCATTGGTTGATACTCATTCTACATAGGTCCACGCGCTTAGCACCGTTTCCTCCTGGGGTCACCAATGTTTATTTGCTAATTAATAGCATTGCATGCAATGAACTAGCCATTGCAAGTCATTAAAAGCATGCACACCTCTCATCTCTTATTGGTTGATATGTCAAGAAACAAGAAACAAGGTAGAAGTTAATGCACCGCGCCTAAGTGTTTTGGGACTATTTGGTTTTCATAAGATGACTTACACACCTAGACGGAGGGAGTAGTATAGCCCTGTAAACCGGAAAGGAGTATTTTCCTTTCTAGAGATTTCAACAAGTGACTAGACTACACCGTGTGCAGTACTCCCTCCCTTCCGGTTTATAGGGCTCAAATCTCAAATCTCATGAACCAAGGCATTTTGCGATTGGAGGAATGTATCTCGTACTTTACAGAACTACCCTAATTAAACTCATGCATTAATTACATAGTTCTCTCGTTTTCCTCTCCGCCTTGGTCACGGTGCACATGCGGGACATTTCAAAGCATCCGGGCCGGTGTGCCATCCACCAAATCACAGCGAGGTGCTACAGTCGAGACTCACCTGTCACCCCGGTGTGGCCATCATGACCCGTCATATCACAAAACCCACACCTTTACCAGCAGTGGTAAGGTGGCCTCCAAGTTGGACTGGACGAAGCAACCATCATTTCACTGGAATGCTCGTTCAAGCCCTTTCTTCCCTTTCTTGAAGAAAACCTCACTCTAGGCTACTCACTTCTGCCATTTTTCTTCTGTACCGACGAAGGAAAGATGGGCGAATCAGTTATGCTGCTATATTTTCATTCCAAGAATCTTCTTTTTGCGAAGCACCGACCGATTCTCACATCCTATTCTTTTCCCGTTTTCATTGCGATTGTGGTTTCCTTTCGATTGCTTTTTGTTTGTCAGTTCATTGATGGATCCTGGAGCACTAGGCAAAGAGTTGCCGGTGGACAACCCACTGGAGACATCGATCTCTAGGAAGCGAGCACCGACCAACGAGTTGACCATGTTGGCGGGCCAACCCATGGAGACGAAGAACTCCAAGAAACAAGCACTGGCCAAAGAGTTGAGGATGTTGGCGGACGAACTCCTCAAAGAAAGTTGGAAGAACATCAAGGGCCCCACCGTGCCTACCCCAGGAACTCTGATTGCCACCTATGTGAGGCTCAAGACCGAGTTTGAGGAGATAGTCACCGTTGAGAAGCAGTATTCCCCTGGCAAGGTGATGGCCTCCATCGAGGACGAGGAGATGGCCCCCGGAGGGATGAGATCCCCCGGTGAGCTGCACAAGGTAAAAAAATAATGGCTTATTACCATAGTTGTGGTTTTTGATTATTTGCAATGTGCTTGCTAATATGTTAGGGTTGTGCAGGTGCCGGTGGACGTCCTTGATGATTCCGATGTCGTGGCCCGTCCTGTTGGCATCGCCCCGGAGATCGATTCCGATGCCGCTGTCCATCCTGTGGACATCACCCCAGAGATCGATTCCGATGTCGCGGTCAGTCCTGCGGACATCGCCCCAGAAATCGATTCCCATGCCGCTGTCCGTGCTGTGGTCATTGCCCGAGAGATCGATGACAAGAAATAGTTGGTCGCGCTAATCCTTTAGGGTAGTTTGCATTGCCCTGTGTTTAATTACCAGAACGATGCGTGTTATCAAACCATCTTAGGGCTAGTGCACTGTCTTGTGTGGGCGGATCTTGCTACTTTTGTTTGATAGTGAATCATGCGAACCCTCTCTGAGTTATGGAAACAGATGTATCCTCACCAGCTTTTGATGTAATATATGGCATGCTTAGATGTAAGTTTGAATTGTTTATCATATCAGTAGGGTTTGTTTGATGATTCTTGGTGTTAGTAGGCTAGCTACTGTGCGAGCTATAGTACTTGCAAAATACTCACCGAAGAGAAACGTTGGGGCTGATGAGCTCGTGGTACGCTTATACTTATCCCTCGTCGATCGACCAATAGCCCTAGCTCCTAAAATTGTAGGCTTAGCGATCGATCAAACAATAGTCGACATACATTCAGGCCTCATTTGGTTCATAGGGTAGGAAAATCGTAGCGAAAGTACAGAGAACGTGCAACACAAAATCATAGTAGTGCAGAGACGTACTCCCTCCTTTCCAAAATAGATGACCTAGGCGGGCTAGTTTGGCCTAGTGGGTTTCAGTGATATGACGTGGTACAGTGCCGTCCAGTCTTCGCATGTGGTAGCAGTATTGCGGGTACAATAAATTTTCTTGAAGAAGCGGAATCCAACGAAGTCATGATGGTTCCTTCGTCCGAACAACTTATAGTGGGAAAGGTTGGGCCTGCGATACGACCAGGGTAGACCAGGATAATTTTGTGCATGGCAGGTGGACTAGGATGGTCGACGTCCCACATGTCGGCGAATGAAAGTATTCTTTCCGATATAGAGGACGAGCAACGAGTATTCCTTGTTTATTTTTGATGAAAACTATTGTCTCCACTGTTACGACGGAGGAGTGTGAAACACGGCAGCCCAGTGAACTTGGCATGTGCACCACTCCCTCCTTCCTCATGTAATGCCCAGGTTACAACTTTTTCTCACTTTCTCTCTATCTATTTCCTCTCAAATGTTTTTTACCTTTCTTTTTTTAATACACAATTGTTTTTTATGCCTTTTTTAGAATTATTTTTTATACCTAGGAGCACGTGTAGAGACGGGCTCTTGCAGAGCCCACTCCTTGACTTTGTCAATGCCTCTTTCTCCTCCACATAAGGAGTACTACTTGCTATGCATGCATGCGGCGGGCAGCTGGCGTCTTGAGGGGCCTGGGCGGTGAGAGCGGGCTCCGGAAGCAGTCCAGACTCCAGCATGGCCCACCTCACATTATCACCATATATTTCTTGGAGTCCATGCGCGGCGGGTGGGCGATCTCTTCTCCCTCCCCCGTTTCTCTCTGCTCAGCCGACGCCCGCTGAGCGATTAGATTTCGGCTATCGACAATTTATTCAATTACGGTCCCACATGTCAGTGAAATTGCAAGACAACACGTGTCCCCTCTGGTGAGCGGCATGCGAGCCGGACTGTCGGGGTTGTGACGTGTACAAGTCATAAGTGTGCCGCCTTTTCCTTTAGAACTTGCGAAGCATAACATTTTCGCGCGATCGATCGATAGAAATCCAGAACAAAATGACGAGGGCGGTGCTTTCCCGCTCGTTAGGCGGGCTAGTTCGAGTGATATGACGTGCTACAGTGCCGTCCACTTGCTCCATTTTTATGTAAGCAAGAGTTTACACTCTTACGCGGGAGGAGTGCGAAACACCGCGGATCTGATTTTGATCGAGGGATAACTGTTCCCTGCCAAATAATGGAGGATTGTTAGAGATTATAGCATGATAGTTAGGGCATCTCCAGCGCTGGCCCACAAATTTACACCAGCATCTGTTCGAGGACACTGATGGATGCCATCCGATGCTGCCCGCATACCTTTCGACAACTATATGAACTAACCGGACGAAATTCGTGCAAACAAAGCAAATTTCAAATTAACCGGATGAAATTCATTACATTTCGAAAACTTTTCCTACAAACTGGACGAAATTCATTACATATTTCGCACAAACCATACTAAAACCTACTGTAAACCTAATCTAAACGATCGCCGGCGCCCGACCACCATGTCCGGCCATGAACCCGAGAAAGCCGACCATTGCCTTTGCCTCCTCCTAATCCGCCTCGATAACCTCCTCCTCCGGAGCACAAGGTTGTGAAGATTTCCGCCTCCACGTCGCCATCAAGTGGCTAATCGACCACCGATGTTTACCCCACCAAGCTTTGCGTCGACTGAGTGGAGTAGCGGTGGCCTTCCCGGGACCAGAGCGGCGGTGACCTACCATGTACTACTCTTCCTCGCTGCCGGCTGCGCCCGCGCATGTGCTCCAGCTTTGTGGTCGTGGCGGCGGAGGGCGGCCGGGGGGGGGGGTGCCGGCGATCTCCTTCATTTGCTCCTGTGACAGTACGTCGAAGAGAGCTTTGGAGCGCACCTGGAGCGGAGCCGCCGATGTCCCTCGTCTGCTCCTGCGACAGTACGTCCAAGAGAGCTTCGGAGCGCCAGGAGGCCATGGTTGAAGTGGTGCCAATAGAAGGAAGGGACCGAAGGAGAATAAGTGTGGGTCTTTGGCTATGGCTGGGAGCTGGGGCTCAAGTTAATATAGCGGGCGAATGGCAATGAGCCGCGGTAGACGGATGGACAACTGGCGCCGGAGTAGGTTCGTCGGGCGTGAATGCGGACGCTGCTTCAGTGACTTAACCGCAGATGCGTTTGGGTTACTGACATGTGGGCCCAACGGGCATCTGGCCCGCATGTCAATGACACACCAATTGCACCTGCAGTTAAGTCCGGTGAATGCGGCATTGACATTCTAGAGAGATGGTGACCATTTCAAGCGGGAAGCGCGTGCTAGCGATGGAAGGGGTTTCGGTGTGCAGTGGCACTAAGATCGGTCGCTGACGATAGTACATATTCCGTACCATACTACCATAGTACCCTCTCTAGCTTAGGCTATTCTATAGATTGTCGTTGTGATGGACGATATACATGAGCAAGGAGGTCCGAGTATGATCATTGGTGTTGAGCCAGGTGAATACATGCTCGGCGTTCGCGTAGGCCTCCATCAAACGTCTAAACAGTAATGTCAGGCACCGCCGGGGCGCGCAGGTGATGGGCTCGCCGTTTGCGTTGCGCCATGAGCAGGACTTTGATTTAGAGGGCGACGTGCATGCATTAGCATGCTTTGACAGCGTGAGCGTGAGTGTCTGACGCGAAGTATTTCATTTTCATTTGGCTGACGAGGGTGCGTTGCAGCGACGAGTCCGTGGTTTGATTCCCCACATACGCATAATTTTGGTTTTTACAGTATTTCTTTCTCCATTGACAGGTAGGCCCGCGTAGATAGATAAAGAACACGAGCTGATGAGGCGCATGCAGACTGTTTGACTGGTCAGCCAGACAAATACGGAGATATACGCTGAGCCAGTGACCGTATAATCACCATATCTCGTATACAATGATCAAAATGAGCTATCAAGACAAGTTCGGTGACCGCCAATGCATTTTACTCGGTAATAAATGACCAGGATTAAAGGGGAATCCAAATTTGCTTCGTCTTCTGTCCTTGAGCTCTTGACAAACCAATGCACTATACGGTTGTCCGGCCACTCCACCCCAGAGCTCTCACCAAGCATCGTTCATGCCACCGAGCCGCACACTAACCGGTAAGGCAGCGATGGCATCCCGCCGCGCCGAGTTCCTCGCCGCCCACGACCGCACACAAAATGGTAGGGAAGTGATGGCATCCCGCCTTGCCGAGTTCATCGCCGCTCGCGACCTCACAACTATGTGGGAGGAATTTGAAGATGCCAAGGCCGAATGGGCGGTAGAGCAAGAGGCGGCCAAAGCCGCACAGAGGGAGCGGAAAAGTCAGAAAGCACTCAAGAAAAGAGAGGCCCGCCGCCACAAGAAAGAAAAGGACGCACGCGCTACTGCGGAGAGGTCGGCGGAGATCCAAGCACGGTGGGGTGTCGCCGACAAAGCCGGGAAGGAGAACGACGACGTCTGGCCAGCATGTGAGAAGTAGTAGTACTAGTAGTTAGTGTGTGTGTCTGTGTCTGAGTACGAGCATGTACCAACACTACTAGTTACTACTGTAGTTTTTAGAGCAAATTACCAGTACATTAGCCTAGACTAAATGGAAAAATTCCTATCCTAAGCATCAAATGGCATCTCTTTCTCTATAGGAATTGAGATGCATGTCATCTCACTTCCTATGATTTTCATATTCCTATCCTATGAACGAAAGGAGGCCTCTGTTGGAGTAACTACTGTAGCTAGCAGTATTGCTGGTACAGTAGTTTTCTTCAAGAAGCGGAATTCAACGAAGTCATGATGGTTCCTTCGTCCGAGCAACTTCAAAGTGGGAAGTGGGCCTGTGATTTGATGGCTCATTAGTCATTGTTACTACGGCGCGACGACCTGGGTGACTCTCCCTTGGAGTTCTGCGTGCATGGCAAGTGGACCAGGATGGTCGACGTCCCACATGTTGGCGAACGGAAGTATTCTTTCCGATATCGAGGAGCAAGGAAACCGCGTGGTATAGTATCACTGCTGATTGGTTCGCAAAAAATAGTATCACTGCCGATTTATAATTATTTTTTATTTCTGATGAATTCTAGCGTTTCAAATCTTACGACGAAGGGTGCCAAACACGACACGTGCTGGATGTCCCACACGTCAGCGAAAGGAGTGGGACATGAACAACGTGGTAGAGCCCAGCGTAAAAAAACCAGCGTCTCCACTTCTTCCACTTCTGGGTCGGAGACCACACGTAGTAGTACTTAGTGGTATGAACGATACAAAGTGCGACCTGGAGAGAAAGACACATCTAGTTGGAAGGTCTCGGGGCATACACGTAAACAAATATAAAAGTTAATATGTGCCTCCAACTAATATAGTAGTAGTAGAGTACTTAGGCACGTACTCCATAACATCACCGTGCATTGCACGTACAACATTTAGTGGTAGTACGTAGTAAGAGACAAATGCCGCCCAAGAGTTCCCTTCTCGACCTACTTTTGGGTGTTTGGTAGAGTGTATGGAGGGTGCATGAGTCCACACTAGTTTAGCACAAATACACTAGAAGCATGCATGAAGAGAGCATGCATGAAGAGGGGTGTTGAGTTGAGCATGCATGAAGAGGGAACAACTATGCTGAGACGAGAACGCAACCAAACACACCCTATATGCCACGCATGTTCATACCATTTGTGCCTTTCTACTTTCACTTACTGCGCTACATTACTCAGGTTCGTACGTCCACTCCTGGGTACATGTCCGTCTCGTAGTTCCAGTCCCACGTGTTCTTCATATAGATGGAACGATCCTTGCATAACACGTGCACCTTGATGCTAGATGTCTCGCGTGTTGGCAAAAGGATGAACAAAGCTCACGTAAAAAAATAGAGTGGAAGAACATAGATTCCGGACGACCGAGAAGGAGCAAGGAACCTCGTGGTGGAGCGTCTGTACTCATAATATTTAATATTATTCAGCGATATAAAATTAACCAATCATCTCCACAGTGAACTGGAAGAGTACGAAACATGACAGCCCAGTGTAGTTACATCATACTAGTACATGGCTAACCCACGCTATCACCATATTTATTGGCTTTCGTGCGACACCTATCTCTAGTAATCCAGCAGCCTGTATCGCTTCTCCCTCCTCGTCTCTATCAAAGTGCGGCAGGTTGGCGTTTCTGCCGTCTATTGAGGTCGGTTAACTATCACATGTTAGCGACATGCCAAGAGCATTCTAAAAAAAATTCCTTTCACGTTCCATTTTCAAAAAGAAAAAAATCCTTTCACGTACAAATTTTCATGTATGCTTTGAGCAACTTGCATGTCCTATACTGCTCCTGTTTGATACTCTAACTTAGCTAGAGGTTAGACTAACTCATGACTAACCCTGAACTAACTGTAGCCAAAGAGGTGTTTGGGTGACAGGGTTAGATTGACAATAAATGCACTTCATGGAGAGAGAAAAGTGATTTTTCAGTGGTCCCAATGAGAACTATCTCCAGTTAGCACCTCTTGGGTGGGATAGTTTTTTTGGTGGGTTCGGTGCAACTTGCTCCAATTTAAACCCTGATGCTTGGATACTTTAGGGCTATTTGAGCCCCAACTAGCTCAAACTAACTCTAACCCATGGATCCAAATAGGTCCTATGGCCAGTCTCGACGCGGAGCTGTCGCGTGCACCAGGAAGCGGCGCTCTCTCGGCCGTCGCGCCACTTCAAAGCCGACGCCAGTGAGAGGCCGCCTCCGCTCTGGCCGGGCATTAATGCGGCACTGACGCTCCAGGGCGACGCTGACCGTTTCATGCGGGAAGCGCGCGCTGGCAACGGAGTACAGGTTTTGAACCGTTTCAGGTGTAGTACATGTAGTTTGCAAGACTACTCAATTATTGCACTCAGTTTCCTAAGAAATTGTGGTAAAAAACGTTACTCCACAGCCCGCTTCCCTTCTCCTTCCTCTTCCACTGCCCGCGCATGTCCGCGGGAAGCGACCGGTCAACCCTTGTATAGGAGTGCTAGCACAAAAAGATGCATGCATGACCACTAAAATTTCCATATTAAAGCGCCGCTCCGGCAGGAGTATGGCGTATGTTGTTACCTTCGGCCGGCCCATGGCTACCAGGTGACGGCGACCAGAGAAGAGGCGGCTGGAGGGGAATGAATGCAGCTACTGTTTGGGTTCGCCTTCCGGCTTAAATAAATGCGCAGCATCACGTGTACCCGCGGGTGCACAAATTGTAACATACGTGTCTGCTTAAGTGGGCGTCACGTAACTGGTGTGTGTGTGAGAGAGAGATTATGAGAGATAGAGTGCGTGTGTGTGACTCTACTCCTCGGACATGTACTCAACCTTTTGCATCGGGATATAAGTGTAATGGTATTTACTTTAGCTAGTGATTTATGTGGCCATGTTAACGTGGTTGTGTCAAAAAATGTCACTTCCTGCTCGTGATTTGTGTTATATAATTACAAGCAAGATTCTCGTGCATTGCAGGGAACATCAATATGCATTTTTTTACAAAACACCTGTTGTGATTGACCCATGCAGGAGTAATCCCATGTGTAAAAACTAATGATATCTCAAGAGTTTTATCGGAAAACTGGTATCTCGAGAATGTCATCGAAAAAAAATGAAAGATGAGAGATAAGGTGAGGAGTGGAGAGTGGTGGTGACTGATACGTCTCCAACGTATCTATAATTTTTGATAGCTCCATGCTATATTATCTACTATTTTGGACTATATTGGGCTTTATTTTCCACTTTTATATTATTTTTGGGACTAACCTATTAACCGGAGGCCTAGCCCAGAATTGCAGTTTTTTTGCCTATTTCAGTGTTTGGAAGAAACGGAATATCAAACGGAGTCCAAACGGAATAAAACCTTCGGGAACGTGATTTTCTCACCGAACGTGATCCAGGAGACTTGGACCCTGCTCCAAGGAACAAAAGAGGCGGTCACGAGGGTGGGGGGCGCCCCCCTAGGGCGCGCCCGCTGCCTCGTGGGCCCCTCGGTGCTCCTCCGTCGTACTTCTTCCTCCTATGTATACACATGTACCCCCAAACGATCAGAACAGGAGCCAAAAACCTAATTCCACCGCCGCAACTTTCTGTATCCACGAGATCCCATCTTGGGGCCTGTTCCGGAGCTCCGTTGGAAGAGGGCCGTCATCACGGAGGGCTTCTACATCATCATAGCCTCTCCTATGAAGTGTGAGTAGTTTACCTCAGACCTTCGGGTCCATAGTTAGTAGCTAGATGGCTTCTTCTCTCTCTTTGAATCTCAATACAAAGTTCTCCCCTCTCTTGTGGAGATCTATTCAATGTAATCTTCTTTTTGCGGTGTGTTTGTTGAGACCGATGAATTGTGGGTTTATGATCAAGTCTATCTATGAATAATATTTGAATCTTCTCTGAATTCTTTTATGTATGATTGGTTATCTTTGCAAGTCTCTTCGAATTATCCGTTTGGTTTGGCCAACTAGATTGGTAGTTCTTGCCATGGGAGAAGTGCTTAGCTTTGGGTTCGATCTTGCAGTGTCCTTTCCCAGTGACAGAAGGGGCAGCAAGGCACGTATTGCATCGTTGCCATTGAGGATAACAAGATGGGGTTTATTTCATATTGCATGAATTTATCTCTCTACATCATGTCATCTTGCTTAAGGCGTTACTCTGTGTTTAACTTAATACTCTAGATGCATGCTGGATAGCGGTCGATGAGTGGAGTAATAGTAGTAGATGCAGAATCGTTTCGATCTACTTGTCACGGATGTGATGCCTATATACATGATCATGCCTAGATATTCTCATAACTATGCTCAATTCTGTCAATTGCTCAACAGTAATTTGTTCACCCACCGTAGAATACTTATGCTCTTGAGAGAAGCCACTAGTGAAACCTATGGCCCTCGGGTCTATTCTCATCATATCAATCTCCATCACTTTAATCTTGCTTTGCTTTTTTACTTTGCTTTTACTTTTTACTTTGCATATTTATACCAAAAATACCAAAAATATTATATCTATCAGATCTCACTCTTGTAAGTGACCGTGAAGGGATTGACAACCCCTAATCGCGTTGGTTGCGAGTATCTATCGTTTTGTGTAGGTACGAGGGACTTGAGCGTGGCCTCCTACTGGATTGATACCTTGGTTCTCAAAAACTGAGGGAAATACTTACGCTACTCTGCTGCATCATCCCTTCCTCTTCGGGGAAAACCAACGCAAGCTCAAGACATAGCAAGAAGGATTTCTGGCGCCGTTGCCGGGGAGTCTATGCAAAAAGTCAACATACCAAGTACCCATCACAATCCCTATCTCTCGCATTACATTATTTGCCATTTTCCTCTCGTTTTCCTCTCCCCCCAATTCACCCTTGCCGTTTTATTCGCCCTCTCTCTCTATCCTCCCTCTTCTTTCCGTTTGCCTTTTCGTTTGCTTGTGTGCTAGTTTGTTTGCTTGCCGTCATGGCTAGTCTCATATCTTTTCCGTTGTCTCCCGAGAGTGAAGTTCTAAATTTTAAACAAAGGGAGGGAGAAAATTTAAAAGATGCTTGGTATAGAATTTGCAATGCTCAAAATAGATCTACCAGGAAGCAATCTACCTTAGTTCTTCTCCGCAATTTTTATGTAGGTGTCAATCATTGGTATATATATATCCTCGATACTATTACCGGAGGGAACTTCTTGGGTAGCCATACTTTTGATTCTTATAATGCTATGCTAAATTTATTTGGCTCACCACCTCTTTTGGTTAATGGAACTAAGTTAACTTTGGAGCATGTTTTGCAAAGACTTGAAATTATTGAAAATCAAGTTGCTACTATTGAATCAATTGACAATCTAGAAAAAAGATCCACAATCAAATTACTCAATATGGATCTAAGGTAGGAATGACTTTGAAAAATATTAAGGAAAAGGAACCCATAGTTAATGAGAAGATGAACTTAGATTCTACTAGAATTGATAAACTTGAGGGTATCATTACAAACTTGGGAACCGCTTTTTCTTCCGTAAAGAATACTCCAAGTCCTCCTACTAAAATTGCCAAGCTTATGTATGTTCCTAAAAATAAGGGTGAATCATCTAAGGAAACTGCGGATCTTAAATCTATAAGTATTCATCCCAATCTTTTTGATATCATTAAGGAACCAATTGCTACAAATGAATTTTTCGATCTTGTGCCTAAAAGTTTAATAATCACTAGAAAGAAAGAAATTCCTAAGGGAAACAGATGCCTCATCGAAGAATTGCCTACCAAAGATGGCAATACCTAGATCTATCCTCGCTTTTATGCCTAGCTAGGGGCGTTAAACGATAGCGCTTGTTGGGAGGCAACCCAATTTTATTTTTATTCCTTGCCTTTTGCTCCTGTTTAGTAATAAATAAATTATTTAGCCTCTGTTTTTGTTGTGTTTTTTGTGTTTAATTAGTGTTTGTGCCAAGTAGAACCGTTGGGAAGACTTGGGGAAAGTCTTGTTGAACTTGCTGTAAAAAAACAGAAACTTTAGCGCTCACGAGAACTGCTGCCATTTTTATTTGAAGAGTTCTATTTAGTTTATTATTTTTTCAGATGATTAATAGCTAAATTCCTCACGTCCAGAAATTTATTTTAGAATTTTTGGGGTTCCAGATCTTGCGCTAGCTACAGATTACTACAGACTATTCTGTTTTTGACAGATTCTGTTTTTCGTGTGTTGTTTGCTTATTTTGATGAATCTATGGTTAGTAAAATAGTTTATAATCCATAGAGAAGTTGGAATACAGTAGGTTTAACACCAATATAAATAAAGAATGAGTTCATTACAGTACCTTGAAGTGGTATTTTGTTTTCTTTCGCTAACGGAGCTCACGAGTTTTCTATTTTGAGTTTTGTGTTGTGAAGTTTTCAAGTTTTGGGTGAATTCTTTTGATGGATCATGGAACAAGGAGTGGCAAGAGCCTAAGCTTGGGGATGCCCATGGCACCCCCAAGATAATCCAAGGACACCAAGAAGTCAAAGCTTGGGGATGCCCCGGAAGGCATCCCCTCTTTCATCCACTTCCATCGGTAATTTACTTGGAGCTATATTTTTATTCACCAACATGATATGTGTTTTGCTTGGAGCGTCCTGTATTATTTGTGTCTTTGTGTCTTAGTATGCCACCATCATCCTTGCTGTACACACCTTTTGAGAGAGCCATACGTGAATTAAAATTTGATAGAATACTCTATGTGCTTCACTTATATCTTTTGAGCTAAGTAGTTTTGCTCTATGTGATTCACTTATATTTTTTGAGCGTTATATTTTTGCTCTATGTGCTTCACTTAGATCTTTTAGAGCACGGTGGTCGATTTGTTTTAAAGAAAATATTGATCTCTCATGCTTCACTTAAATTATTTTGAGAGTCTCTTAATAGCATGGTAATTTGCTTAATAATAATATGCTTGGTATTCAAGATTTGTGAAACTTTCTTTTGAGTGTGTTGAATACTAAGAAAAGATTGAAGCTTGATAATTGTTTTGAGATATGGAGGTGATAATATTAAAGTCATGCTAGTTGAGTAGTTGTGAATTTAAAGAATACTTGTGTTAAAAGTTTGTGATTCCCGTAGCATGCACGTATGGTGAACCGTTATGTGATGAAGTCGGAGCATGATTTATTTATTGATTGTCTTCCTTATGAGTGGCGGTCGGGGACGAGCGATGGTCTTTTCCTACCAATCTATCCCCCTAGGAGCATGCGCATAATACTTTGCTTTGATAACTTCTAGATTTTTGCAATAAGTATATGAGTTCTTTATGACTAATGTTGAGTCCATGGATCATACGCACTCTCACCCTTCCACCTTTGCTAGCCTCTCTAATACTGCACACTTTTGGGCGGTATCATACACCTACCATATACCTTCCTCAAAACAGCCACCATACCTACCTATTATGGCATTTCCGTAGCCATTCCAAGATATATTGCCATGCAACTTTCCACCATCTAGTTTATCATGACACATGCCATCATTGTCATATTGCATATCCCGGTACACCGCCGGAGGCATTCATATA
The DNA here is from genome assembly GCF_003073215.2 of Triticum urartu. NCBI lineage: Eukaryota > Viridiplantae > Streptophyta > Magnoliopsida > Poales > Poaceae > Triticum > Triticum urartu. The sequence continues at coordinate 52,153,158 of NC_053022.1, forward strand.
GAGTCATATTTTGTTCTAAGTATCGAGTTGTAATTGTTGAGTTGTAAGAAAAATAAAAGTGTGATGATCATCATTATTAGAGCATTGTCCCAGTGAGGAAAGAATGATGGAGACTATGATTCCGCCATAAGTCGGGATGAGACTCCGGACGAAAAATAAAATAAAATAAAAAAATAAAAAAAAGAGGTCAAAGAAGCCCAAAAAAGAGGCCATAAAAAAAGAGAAAATGCCCAAATAAAAAAAATATGAGAGAAAAAGAGAGAAGGGACAATGTTACTATCCTCTTACCACACTTGTGCTTCAAAGTAGCACCATGATTTTCATAGTAGAGAGTCTCTCATGTTATCACTTTCATATACTAGTGGGAATTTTACATTATAGAACTTGGCTTGTATATTTCAATGATGGGCTTCCTCAAATTGCCCTAGGTCTTCATGAGCAAGCAAGTTGGATGCACACCCACTTAGTTTCTTTTTGAGCTTTCATATACTTATAGCTCTAGTGCATCCGTTGCATGGCAATCCCTACTCACTCACATTGATATCTATTGATGGGCATCTCCATAGCCCGTTGATACGCCTAGTTGATGTGAGACTATCTTCTCCCTTTTGTCTTCTCCACAACCACCATTCTATTCCATCTATAGTGCTATATCCATGGCTCACGCTCATGTATTGCGTGAAGATTGAAAAAGTTTTGAAAAAGTTAGAGTATGAAACAATTGCTTGGCTTGTCATCGGGGTTGTGCATGATTTAAATATTTTGTGTGGTGAAGATAGAGCATAGCCAGACTATATGATTTTGTAGGGATAACTTTCTTTGGCCATGTTATTTTGAGAAGACATAATTGCTTTGTTAGTATGCTTGAAGTATTATTATTTTTATGTCAATATAAACTTTTGTCTTGAATCTTTCGAATCTGAATATTCATACCACAATTAAGAAGATCTGCATTGAAATTATGCCAAGTAGCACTCCGCATCAAAAATTCTCTTTTATCATTTACCTACTCGAGGACGAGCAGGAATTAAGCTTGGGGATGCCTGATACGTCTCCAACGTATCTATAATTTTTGATTGCTCCATGCTATATTATCTACTGTTTTGGACTATATTGGGCTTTATTTTCCACTTTTATATTATTTTTGGGACTAACCTATTAACCAGAGGCCCAACCCAGAATTGCTGTTTTTTTGCCTATTTCAGTGTTTCGAAGAAACGGAATATCAAACGGAGTCCAAACGGAATAAAACCTTCGGGAACGTGATTTTCTCACCGAACATGATCCAGGAGACTTGGACCCTGCTCCAAGGAACAAAAGAGGCGGTCACGAGGGTGGGGGGCGCGCCCCCCCTAGGGCGCGCCCCCTGCCTCGTGGGCCCCTCGGTGCTCCTCCGACGTACTTCTTCCTCCTATATATACACACGTACCCCCAAACGATTAGAACAGGAGCCAAAAACCTAAGTCCACCACCGCAACTTTCTGTATCCACGAGATCCCATCTTGGGGCCTATTCCGGAGCTCCGCCGGAAGAGGGCCGTCATCACGGAGGGCTTCTACATCATCATAGCCTCTCCGATGAAGTGTGAGTAGTTTACCTCAGACCTTCGGGTCCATAGTTAGTAGCTAGATGGCTTCTTCTCTCTCTTTGAATCTCAATACAAAGTTCTCCCCCTCTCTTGTGGAGATCTATTCGATGTAATCTTCTTTTTGCGGTGTGTTTGTTGAGACCGATGAATTGTGGGTTTATGATCAAGTCTATCTATGAATAATATTTGAATCTTCTCTGAATTCTTTTATGTATGATTGGTTATCTTTGCAAGTCTCTTCGAATTATCCGTTTGGTTTGGCCAACTAGATTGGTAGTTCTTGCCATGGGAGAAGTGCTTAGCTTTGGGTTCGATCTTGCAGTGTCCTTTCCCAGTGACAGAAGGGGCAGCAAGGCACGTATTGCATCGTTGCCATTGAGGATAACAAGATGGGGTTTATTTCATATTGCATGAATTTATCTCTCTACATCATGTCATCTTGCTTAAGGCGTTACTCTGTGTTTAACTTAATACTCTAGATGCATGCTGGATAGCGGTCGATGAGTGGAGTAATAGTAGTAGATGCAGAATCGTTTCGATCTACTTGTCACGGATGTGATGCCTATATACATGATCATGCCTAGATATTCTCATAACTATGCTCAATTCTATCAATTGCTCAACAGTAATTTGTTCACCCACCGTAGAATACTTATGCTCTTGAGAGAAGCCACTAGTGAAACCTATGGCCCTCGGGTCTATTCTCATCATATCAATCTCCATCACTTTAATCTTGCTTTGCTTTTTTACTTTGCTTTTACTTTTTACTTTGCATCTTTATACCAAAAATACCAAAAATATTATATCTATCAGATCTCACTCTCGTAAGTGACCGTGAAGGGATTGACAACCCCTAATCGCGTTGGTTGCGAGTAGCTATCGCTTTGTGCAGGTACGAGGGACTTGAGCGTGGGCCTCCTACTGGATTGATACCTTGGTTCTCAAAAACTGAGGGAAATACTTACGCTACTCTGCTGCATCATCCCTTCTCTTTCGGGGCCAGTGTAGAGTTGTGTTGTTGTCAATGCAAGGCAATGGACAATGCTAGGCTGTAGCGGGATGGATATCTCCTCTTGTTGTGAGATTTTTTTTTTTTGTGAGCCTGAGGTTCGGGATATGATGTTGGAGGAGGTGCGAGTTTTTGTACTTTCTGTTCTTTCTTCCTCAGAATAGTCTTGGTTGTCTTCCAGATGGGACTCCCGCCAATCGGGGTTTTTATAGGTAGTGTTGTTTGTGATAGTAAAGTTGGGTGTCCATGTATTGGTAGTAGGTGTTGTTCTTCCTTGGGTGGTGGATGAGGTGGTGGACTATGTCCCCTAGGTGTGTGTGTAGATGGTGTGTGTGTGTGTGTGAGAGAGAGATGGAGTCTTAGTGTGTGTGTGTGGGGGGGGTGCGTGCATGCATGCATGCATGTGTGTGTGTGTGAGAGAGATGGAGTCTTAGTGTGTGTGTGTGTGGGGGGTGGTGCGGGTGTGTGTGTGTGGTCGCGGGGTCCTCTATGGTGGATGTAATTTAAGTGTGCATGGCTTCATCATAGAGAGGTGATGTTTATGGCAGAGGCCACCAGCGATGGGGTGCGAGAGAGAAAATGCCCGTAGAGAGGGAAGAGAAGGTGTGTGCGCGTGAGAGGAGTCGACATGGAGAGAACGTGTTTGTTCTAGAGACACCGAGGAAGACTACTATATATCGATGGTGCATGTAGGCGGGAATTAAACAAAGGGATGGTCTTATTGGTTTCGGGGATATAGGGGAAGAGTGAGAGGCGGCGGCGGGGGGGGGGGGGGGGGGGGGGGGTAGCTAGAAGGAGATTGTTAAGTGTGAGTGTGTGTTTTACCCATCCAGGCGGAAGTTATGTGCACAAAAGAGGAGAACGATTCGATGTGGCGTTAGGATTGAGGGTAATTAACTACGTATGGAGACATAGATACCTTGAACGTGCATGTGTGAGAGGTATACATGTATACGTGGGATGTGTGTGTGCGCGCGCGCATGATTGAGATAAAAGAAAGAAGACATAAGTCATAAGATCAATGACATGGGAGAGACGGATCGGTATGACAATATGCATGCATGTGAGAATGCAGGGAAGAAGGCCCGACAATTGAGCATGTGTTTTTGTCTTTAAGAGATAGTGGCGTGGGCTGGAGCATGCATCTATGGCGAGCAGAGGGAGTGAGGCGCAACGATTGTGCAAAAGAGACCAACCTATAAATGCATATGTATGGAGAGACATATATAGTGTGGGTGATAGGAAGCAAGACTCCGTGCGAGAAAGAAATGTTGATGGAGAAACTACAGATAGATACAGAGATGGAGATGCTAGCTAGAGGGACATCCACTAGTTTGGGTGTTGGAGATGACCGTCGGGTGGTTCAAAGGGTGAAGTTATATATGTGTGTGAGAGGGCACTTGACTGCATGTAGAGAGAAACATATGTAGTGTGCATGATAGGAATCAAGAGTGAGGGCGAGAAAGAAGGTTGATGGAGAAACAGATAAATAGAAATATAAAGATGCTAGCTAGTGTGCGTTAGAGATAGGAGTCGAGTGGATCAGAAGGCTGGGTTATGTGTGTGGGTGTGAGAGAGATAGAGAGAGGGTGCATGTGAGTCACATACAAACAGCTATCAGAGAGAAATGAGATCCAGAGAGACGGAGTTTTGTGTCTGCGAGAGAGAAAGATATTTCACAACGAGAGTGATAGCTAGAGAGACATACGAGGGAACACAAGATATCTCTAGGGAGAGAGGGTGTGTGTGTCGTGGTTTTGTCACGACATATGTCCTAGAGAAAGGACTTAGTCGTAGATCCATCGCGACGGGTTAGCTTGAAGGGGTTAAAGCGGACACAGGGACGCAAGAGAGTTTATACTAGTTCAGCCCCTTTGATGAAGGTAAAAGCCTACGTCTAGTTGTGATGGAATTGATGGGGTTTCGATGACCAGGGAGCAAACAAGCTTTGCCTATGTCTCGAGTTGTTGTCTGTCCTTGAACCGCCGCCGGGTCGCCCCCTTATATACACGGGTGACGCCCGTCGGTTCATAGAGTCCCAATACCGGCTCATAGATGTGTCCGGTTTGGTCTCTACTTATTCCTAACTTACAATGCAAGTTAAATACCAATGCCGGTTTATGGCTACAGGCCTTGAACCGACTATGGGCCTTGAGCCCTCATCTGCCTTCTTGGGATTTAACATACTTAACTACTGACGAAGCTAACCCGACCCAGATAGGCCGGTTTACGCCCAGTAGTGATATCCCCAACATTAGGCCCCAGATTGATTTGAACATGTTCATGTCAATCCTTTAGCAAAAATCTTCATCTTCAATATCTTCTTGTAGTTTGTTGAACCGCCGTGATGTCATCTTCTCTGGTCGTTGTAAACCGGCGTGACGTCACCTGTTATAAAGGACCTTAATAGGTCTACGACAATTAAGGCGACATCTTTGTTTCCAAACCCACGGTCCCTTGATTTTCGCGCCTGACTCCTGTCCCTTGCCTTATAAATAGGACCGAAGGGTCATTTCTTTTTCCCCTCCGTGCCCTTGTGCTTCGTCTTCCTCGCGTCGCCCAGCTTCGGAGCTCCGCCGCCACGGTCAACCTCTGCATCAACCTTGGCCGCTGCATCAACCTGGGCGCACCAGAGCACCGCGGCAACCTTCCGCGTCTTTGTCATCTCCAGTAAGTCTTCTGTTCTTTTCAACACAGATCTGCTCTAGGGTTTCATGTTCTTCTAGTGTTCATCGCCTGTTTCGTGTTCACACGATAACTCCTAGATGCATCTATGAATCCTTACTCTGTGTAGCTGTAGTTTTTAGCATCCGCCTTCAGTTTCATGCCTCAAGACCATAGATCTATATGTATCTCTGCCCATTGATTCAGTACTGTTCTTATTTGAACCTTGAATATTTTCCTTATTTTCTGAACTTGCTTCAGATCCGTCGCTGTAGAGAAGTCTTATGAAATCTGTTTCTGTAAACTTACTCATCTACTTCAATGTTTAGACCAGGTGGTTTAACTTTGTAGAAAAAATTGCCAAACCGGTATATACCATTAGTCCCCTTGTTGAACCGCTAGATGTTGTTGCTTCATAAAACTCCGGTTTAGATAGATCTGTCTCCGGTTTAACATTGCACATACCAATGTACCTTAATCAATGCATTTTTGAACCGGGATCACCTACCTTGTAGATTTCATCATGGCCAAGCAAGTATATGAGTGCAACTGGGTTCCTTCTCGCGTCACAGAGGCTCAACTGGACGATTTAGTCCTGATCGGCGCCTTAGGCAGCAAAGATACCATCCATTGGAGGGCTCCTGGCAAAGAATGCCCTCCCACACCTCAAGAAGGAGAGGTCATCATTTTCGTAGATCACTTAGCCCGGGGCTTTAAGCCGCCCGGTTCTAAATTTTACCGGGACGTTTTAGCCGATTTTCAACTCCACCCACAAGACACTGGTCCCAACTCTGTTACAAACATGTGTCACTTCCAAGTGCTCTGTGAGGCGTTCTTTCAAGAGGAGCCCACAGTGGAGTTGTTCAGAGACTGTTTCCATCTAAACCGCCGTACTGAGTTTTCTGATGGTTCCAATACGGAATTGGGCGGTGTGGCGATTCAGAAAAGGAAAGAGGTCACATACCCTCATGCCAAGCTGCATAGCCACCCCAAAGAGTGGAATCAAACATGGTTCTATTGCAAAGACACCTCCCCTGCTGGTGAAAATCCTTTGCCTGGCTTTTGTCCGGAGCGGCTTAGCAATACACACCCCTTTCCGCAAAGGTTGACTGCCAAAGAGAGAAGCAAATACGCTCCTCAACTGTCCAAGCTCAGAGCCTTTATGGCCAACGGTTTAACAGGGGTTGATCTCACTCGCTGTTGGATATCATGGAGCATACTACCCCTTAGTCAGCGCTCCGGTTTGATGTGCGATTATACTGGCAGTGTTGATGACCCACTGCGACATGCTAACATCCAGCTCATCGACGAAGAAATCACAGAGGCTGTGAACAAGATGCTGAATGAACCGGAACACATCTGTGCTAAAACCGGCCTGCTTCCCTTCTGTGCCACCAACAAACCGCCAGCTGTAAGAGTTTGATTTTTCTTTTTGCTGAACCTGTTATTGATATATCTGGTCATTGTTTAATATCAGTGTCTGTGTAACCAGGGCAATGATCCGTTTTGGAGCAAGAAACTGCCGCAGGAGAAACCAGAAAAACCAGACAAACCGGAAAGAGCAACCCGGCAAAAGACTAAAGCTGTGAAGAAGACGGCCCACAGGAAAAGAACCACTGCATCCTCTAATCCGGCCCCTGATGATGATGTGGATAATCCGGACCTTGAGGTAGGGCTTGACTCACTTGGCTTATTTTTCATGCGTCTTATTGATGATGATATTTGTCAGGATGATGCCGAAGCCAGCCATGCTGATGCTGCAGAGGTAATTATTCTCTCTTCCGATTCAGAACCTTTGCCTTCCCTAAAAATTCGTCAGGTAAACCGGAAAGTTAAATTTTCTCATCCTCTTGCTTATTTGGATCCCAAATTTCTTATGAATACCCAACAACACGAAGCTCGTCGCACAACCCGGCACAGCGGCCAGGTAGTTACCTCCGCCGGTTTACCGAACAGTCCGGTTCAGAAACGCCGTTCAGAGGTCTCTAATTTGCTTGTCAGTGCTTGTCCTAAAGCGGGCTGTTTTCGTCAACCTCTTAATCCATCTAACTCCGATTGTCAGGTTACTTCCCACTCACCCTCTGGCGAGTCATCGGCTACTCAGCTGCCACCGCTCAAAACGGTGCTTGGGTAAGCTATACTTATCATAATATTTGCAGTACATCACCTTGGAACATATGCTGTATTTGATTTCGTTATTCCTTTCAGGGCCAAGCCTAGGCCAAGCAAGAAGGCTCGCCTGGACAAAGCGGCCGAAGAGGATGCCGTCCTTGAACCGGGCAAAACACCAGATATTGAAGCGGCTATTCCTGAGGATATACCCAATGATCTACCGCAGCAAGACGACGATCTTATTGTTGAACAGAGACCTATTGATACCTCAAGTCCTATCAATCAACCCACGAGCTCCATCCGGATTGAGAAATCCACCGGTCCAACAAAGCCTACTGACAAGCCAACAGCCCCAGTGCAAACCGGTGATGCCAAGGATGATGAGGTTGTCATTACTGGCATTGGCCATACAGAGCCAAGCAATCCTGTCGCTTTGTCCAAACATACTGCCAAGGAAGAATTTGCTGCCTTTGGCAAAGGCAAGTGGAATGCTGATCTGGCGACTTACGCTGCTCTGAACGCCCAAGATATCCATTCCGGCTATCTGAACCAGCTATATACCAATCGTGACTATGAAGCCGGTCTGGTAAACATGATGAAAGATAAATATGAGGTAACTTCCATATGCTCTTTCCTGCTTGTATGCTTCAATTCTTGCTGACTCTCCTAGCCCCCAAGGGCCGGTTTGTAATCTTGTTTCAAACCGGGACTTACTAATATAAATCTTAATGCTTTGAAATTCGCTGATGTAGTCCCCAAGGGCCGGTTCAACTTAGCGTAGTTAAACCGGGACTTTAAGTAATTGAGATCGCCGCATCAGAATATATACGAGCAAATAGCCATTAGCCCCCAAGTGCCAAGTTGAATACTTGTATTGATCTTGGGACTTTGTAAGCAATTGAAAGATGAAGATCGAATATGCATTAGCCCCCAAGTGCCAAGTGCATAACTTGTTATGTGGTTGGTACTTCAATCCTTGTACCGTTTTGCTGAATCATATAACTGTCTGCATGCAGGCTGAGCTGAAGACGAAAGAAAGCCAAATCGCCGATCTCCAAGAAAATCTGAAATCCCAACAAGCTGAAACCTCCAAAGGAAAAGAGGAATTAACCAGCGCGTTAAGCGCCATGGAACAGCTTAAGGAGAACTTCAAGAAGAAGCGGGCGGATTGGGCCACTGAAAAATCTGCTTTAATCAAACGAGCAGAAGATGACGAGGCTGCACTAAAACCGGTGGCGGATGAACTGACCAGCATAAAGCGGCATGTGCATGCCATGACCACTGCTATCTTTGGTAAGCTGGTTTGTCTTCTGAATTGATTGTGCTGTCTTACAGAGCTGCCGGTTTGTTAACCCTTTATGATTTTTCAGGGACACGCATTGGTCACTTGGGGTCAGATGTGCGGAAGAAATTGAAAGCCGCCTACACGTTGATCGAACAACTGTACACTGGTGCACAACGGATCATCTGTACTGCATCCCACAACAAGCCGGCACCCACTTTGATTCAGGACACTCTGATGAAACTGTCGGTGCTTCCTGCCCGGGTTGAAGAGCTGAAGAAATCTGCTGCTCGAACCGGTGCGATCAATGCCTTAATCCGGGCAAAAGCTTGGGTGCCGGATTTTGATCCTATTGAAGCGGCTCAGGGCTATCCCAGCTTGAAGGAAGACGGGTCAGAGTTTAGTGAAGCGGATCTGCGAGCAATAAACCGAGAGGTGCGTCCGCTAGCTTGTCAATTGGCTGAAGAAGCAGACTTGTCTCATTATCAAGCCCAATATGACAATCAAAACAAGCGAATAGCTGCACCAATTCATGAAGTGGAAAATCTTATCCCTCCAATCTGTAAGCATACTTACGCTCCCGATATTGACCCGTCGTTGCTGATCCATGATGAAGCTGTCTTTCAAGCATTAATGGGAATCGACTGGACAACTGTTGATTTCCAGCCGTTGGGTAGAGAAACTAAAGCTGAAGCGGCGCGGGATGATCCATAACCATCAGGCCAGGCTGGTGACCAAGCTTGAACCGGAAGCCGGTTTAAAACTGCTTTTCCCTTGCGAAAAACAATGATCTTATTGTGGGCACCATGTTGCCTTGTAATAGGCTAGCTGATACTTTTGATGTTGATATGCCTTCGTGCATAATTACTGCAACTTGCTCTTCCTTTGGGTGATGAACTTTCCAAAGTACTTTCTGCAATAAAAAATCTTAAAGTGCCACCGCGGTTGTACCGTCAGGCGAAATATGATGTCTGCATACATGAAATCAAAACATCCGAATTTTTTAAGTATATGACCAAATTTTTGAGATACATAATACCTGCCATCGTTGGGCGTGAAGTTGGCTTGGCCAATCTTGAAGCGGAGTTTTATAAACCCACACTGTTGGAGGAGATAGCAGCTCCTGTATATATATGATACCGGTTTACCATGTAAACCGTGCCGGGTTATAATAAACACCGTGTTACTCCGTACTAGGATGTTAACAAAAAAAAATCAAACCGGGCAAATACTCTCTGGATTAAAAATGAACCGTGTTCCGTCAATTGACAGTTTAAACCGGCTTAAAACTTTGTCGGTTTAAAAAATGCAATAAAAAGAAAGAAAGATCTTTCAAAGAAAAATGTGAAGCAAAGGCAATGACAAAACCGTTTGCAAAAAGAGGCTTATTTGAGCTGATCAGATGGTGTTACCATGGTCAGACACGACCAAGCTCCCGATAGGTGTAGCTATGGTTCAAGTCAGCCAGGTCCCCAAATGAAACCGTGGCATTTATGCCGATCAAGTGGCATGGCAATGGTTCGGGTTCGACCAAGCCCCCAAGTGATTCTGTGGCCTTAGGCCGATCAAGAGGCATGACTGGTTCAGATGTGACCAAGTCCCCAAGTGATCTGGTGGCTCTCGCCTATCAAGAGGTATTGCATTGGTTCGGACACGACCAAGCCCCCAAGTGATATAACATGAAGCTTTTGAAAAGCTAACTCAAGGGGTAAACCGGAGGCCGCTTTAGAACAACTCCGTGTAACCACACATGATGTAAAAGAACAGATACCCCGCTTTAGCTGAGGTTCCAGTTTATTATATTTAATCATAATATATACATCATCGTAATATGTACATAAGTGGAGCCAATGGCTCAGGTATAGTATGGCCGAAGATGAGCTATATTCCACGGCCTGTTGGTCTCTTCCTCTGATGTACGTGAGTCTTTATGCTCTCGAATATCGATCAGATAGTATGACCCATTGTGCAGATTCTTGCTGACCACAAAAGGTCCCTCCCAAGGTGGGGATAGCTTATGCATATTAGTCTGGTCTTGGATGAGCCGAAGCACCAAATCTCCCTCTTGAAAGGTTCTGGTTTTAACTCGGCGACTGTGATAACGACGAAGATCCTATTGGTAAATCGCTGAGCGAGCAGCTGCTATGTCACGCTCTTCATCCAACCTGTCCAAAGCATCTTGCCGTGCTGTCTCGTTGTCCGCTTCAACATAAGCCGTCAGACGAGGTGAACCATGACAGATATCACTGGGGAGAACCGCCTCCGCTCCATAGACCATGAAGAATGGTGTGTATCCTGTTGATCTGTTGGGTGTGGTATTGATGCTCCATAACACAGATGGTAATTCTTCTACCCAACAACCCGGTGTTCTTTGCAAAGGAACCATAAGCCGGGGCTTGATGTCTCTCAAAATCTCTTGATTAGCCCTTTCTGCTTGACCATTGGACTGTGGGTGTGCTACGGATGAAACGTCAAGCCGGATGTGCTCCCGGTCGCAGAACTCCTTCATGGCACCCTTGGACAAATTGGTACCATTATCTGTGATGATACTGTGTGGAAAGCCAAACCGGAAAATCACTTTTTTGATGAACTGAACCGCCATGGCTGCATCACACTTGCTAACAGGTTCTGCCTCCACCCACTTTGTAAACTTGTCAACCGCCACCAAGAGGTGAGTCTTCTTATCTTTGGACCTTTTGAAAGGCCCAACCATATCCAGCCCCCAAGTTGCAAACGGCCAAGTAATTGGAATCATTCTCAATTCTTGAGCCGGCACATGAGCATGTCTTGAAATTTTTTGGCAACCGTCACATCGTCTGACCAGATCCTCCGCATCAGCATGAGCAGTTAACCAATAGAAGCCATGGTGAAACGCTTTAGCTACCAAAGATTTTGAACCAGCGTGGTGACCACAATCTCCTTCATGGATCTCACGCAAAATTTCATAGGCTTCTTCAGGAGATACACATCATTGAAACGCCCCTGATATACTGCAATGATGCAACTCGCCATTGACAATAGTCATGGACTTGGACCGCCGGACTATCTGTCGGGCCAGAATCTCATCCTCTGGTAACTCGCCCCGGTTCATGTACGCCAGGTAAGGAAGCGTCCAATCCGGAATGACATGAAGAGCTGCCACCAATTGAGCCTCCGGATCAGGAATAGCCAAATCCGCTTCACCAGGGAGCTTGACCGATGGGTTGTGCAGCACATCCAGAAAAACATTGGGCGGGACCGGTTTGCGCTGAGAGCCCAGCCGGCTTAAAGCGTCCGCCGCTTCATTCTTCCGTCGGTCCATGTGGTCCACCTGATAGCCTTTAAAATGACCTACAACAATATCCACCTCACGACGATATGCTGCCATGAGTGGGTCCTTGGAGTCCCAAGTGCCAGACACTTGTTGAGCCACGAGGTCCGAGTCACCGAAGCACTTAACTCGACTTAGGTTCATCTCCTTAGCCATCCGAAGACCATGGAGCAAGGCTTCATACTCAGCTGCATTGTTAGTACAAGGAAACATTAAGCGGAGAATGTAACAAAACTTATCACCTCGTGGGGAAGTTAATACGACTCCAGCCCCTGAGCCTTCCAATTGCCTGGATCTATCAAAATGGATGGTCCAATATGTGTGATCCGGCTTTTCGTCAGGTGCTTGCATTTCCGTCCAATCATTGATGAAATCAACCAGTGCTTGAGACTTCACCGCCGTCCGAGGCACATACTTCAATCCGTGCGGCCCAAGCTCTATAGCCCACTTGGCAATCCGGCCAGTCACTTCCCGGTTCTGGATGATATCCCCCAAAGGAGCAGAACTGACCACCGTAATTGGGTGCCCTTGGAAGTATTGCTTAAGCTTCCGGCTTGCCATAAAAACTCCGTACACCAGCTTCTGCCAATGCGAATACCTTTGCTTGGACTCAATGAGTACCTCGCTGATATAATAGACCGGACGTTGAACCGGATGCTCCTTCCCTGCCTCCTTTCACTCCACCACAATAGCCACGCTGACCGCACGAGCATTAGCAGCAACATATAGCAGTAATGGCTCCTTGTCAATGGGAGCGGCGAGCACAGACGGATTGGCCAATTGCCACTTTAAGTCCTCAAATGCTTCATCAGCAACAGAACTCCAGACGAACTGATCCGTCTTCTTCAACATCTGATACAAAGGGATTGCCTTCTCACCAAGGCGGCTGATAAACCGGCTTAACGCGGCAATCCGGCCTACCAGGCGTTGAACATCATTGATACACTTCGGTTTAGCCAGGGAGGTGATGGCTGTGATCTTCTCCGGGTTAGCCTCAATTCCCCTGTTGGACACCAGAAAACCCAATAACTTGCCCGCCGATACACCAAAGACACACTTGTCCGGATTAAGCATCATCTTGTACGTCCTTAGGTTATCAAAGGTTTCCTTCAAATCATCAACCAGAGTCTCCTTCTCCCTGGACTTAACCACGATATCATCCACGTAAGCATGTACATTACGGCCAATCTGCTTGTGAAGAAAATTTTGTACACACCGTTGATAAGTTGCCTGGGCACTTTTGAGCCCAAAGGGCATAGACACATAGCAGAAGGATCCAAAGGGAGTTATGAATGCCGTCTTCTCCTAGTCCTTAACTGCCATTTTGATCTGATGATAGCCAGAATATGCATCCAAAAAACTTAAACGCTCACAACCCGCCGTAGCATCAATGATTTGATCAATACGGGGGAGGGCAAAAGGATCTGCTGGACAAGCCTTATTAAGATCTGTGTAATCCACACACATGCGCCAGGTGCCGTTTTTCTTAAGGACTAGCACCGGATTGGCAAGCCACTCAGGGTGAAAAACTTCAACAATAAAACCAGCTGCTAAGAGCCTGGCTACCTCTTCTCCAATCGCCTTGCATCTTTCTTTGTTAAACCGGCAGAGGAACTGTTTCACCGGTTTGTATTTAGGATCCACATTAAGGGTGTGCTCAGCGAGTTGCCTCGGTACACCTGGCATGTCAGAGGGCTTCCATGCAAAAATGTCCCGATTGTCACGGATGAACTCGATGAGCGTGCTTTCCTATTTCGGATCCAAGTTGGCACTGATGCTGAACTGCTTGGACGAATCGCCAGGTATGAAGTCAACAAGCTTAGTTTCTGCTGCCGATTTGAACTTCAGGGCCGGATCATGCTCCGTAGTTAGCTTTTTTAATGGAGTCATGTCCGCCGGATCAACACTGTCCTTATAATACTTCAGCTCCTTAGTGGCACAAACCGACTCTGCGTAAGCCGCATCTCCTTCCTCGCACTCCAAAGCAATTTTACGGCTTCCGTGAACCGTTATTGTCCCCTTGTAACCCGGCATCTTGAGCTGCAAATACACATAACAGGGCCGTGCCATAAACTTGGCGTAGGCCGGTCGCCCAAACAGGGCGTGATATGGACTTTGGATTTTCACCACTTCAAACGTCAATGTCTCCGACCTGGAATCATGATCATCTCCAAAGGCCACTTCCAGAGCTATCTTACCAACAGGATATGCTGACTTGCCATGTACTACACTGTGGAACACCGTATTAGACAGTTTGAGATTTTTATCTGTTAGTCCCATACGACGGAAGGTCTCATAGTATAAGATATTAATGCTGCTCCCTCCATCCATGAGCACTTTGGTGAACTTGTAACCTCCCACCTGAGGTGTGACCACCAGAGCCAACTGACCCGGATTATCAACCTGGGGAGGGTGATCCTCTCTGCTCCATATGATTGGCTGTTCAGACCAGCGTAGATAACGGGGCACGGCCGGTTCAACAGAGTTGACTGCCCGCCTCTGAACCTTCCGGTCTCGCTTGTCCAAGCTAGTGGTGAAGACATGGTACTGCCCACTATTCAACTGCTTTGGGTTGCTCTGGTAACCTGACTGTTGCTGCTGCTGGTTATAACCACCCTGGTTGTTCTGATTATTTTGATTATTATGTCCGCCCGGATTACCATTAAATCCTGAACCAGAATTTCCTCCACCGTAACCCGGCCCGGATCCTGAGCCACCACCAGAGCCATGATCATACCGGAAAGCATTAGAATTCTTGAACTCCTGCATAATAAAGCAATCCTTCCAAAGGTGGTTTGCTGGCACCTCCTTCATCCCATGTCTTGGACAAGGCTGGCTCAGTAGATAATTTAGGCGATCCGGGTTAGGGTTGGGTGCCCCACTGTGATTTTTTGGTTTACCCTTGCGTCGCTGGCCATTGTCCTGCGCGTTGGTATTAGCCACGAAGTCCATGTTACCATCCGCTTTACGCTTGCCTACACCACCATTGCCTGCCCAGTGATGCTGCTGACCTTTGGAGTTGCTGTTCCTCTTTCCCTTCCCTGCCTTGTCATCATCAGATTCGGGATCCTTGGTACTATCAGAATCAGCATACTTTACCAAAGCAGCCATGAGGGTCCCCATGTTAGTGCAATGGCGCTTCATCCATCCCAACTTCAGCTTTAAGGGCCCAAACTGGCAGTTGCCTTCTAGGGTTAAGACTGCGGTGTCAGCGTTGATGCGGTCTGATGAATGCAACACTTTGTGAGACCCGGCGCACCCAATGAGTCGTCAATTCTCCTTCCTCCTGGACACAGGCAGCTAAGTCTACTATCGACATGGGCTGCTTACATGTATCCTTGAAATTATTGATAAACCGGGCTCGTAATTGGGCCCATGAACTGATAGAATTGGCCGGTAAGCTTTTTAACCAAGTGCGGGCCGTTCCTTCAAGCATCATGGTGAAGTATTTCGCACATGCCGCATCATCCACATCCAACATCTCCATGGCCATCTCATAGCTCTCCACCCATGTCTCTGGGGGTTGATCCGCCGTGTAATTTGGTACCTTGCGCGGGCCCTTGAAATCCTTGGGCAGGCGCACATTGCGTAAAGCGGGGACAAGGCAAGGCACCCCAAAGAGCTAGAAGTAACACTGGGTTCGACCGAAATAGTTGGACGAACCGGCGTAAGCTGCCGAGCCTGATAGTGTGCGGCTAACTCGGCCTCCCTGCACGCTCGGGCCCGGTCCACCACTTCCTGAGCGTTATCAGCACCACCCGCCGGGTTGTTGCGGCGGGGTTCTCCACATCGTTCCTTACTTGACACCGCCGGTTCCTCCATACGCCTGCTATAGCTCCAGCTTGGGCGAGGGGTCGAGTGGATCCGGT
Source organism: Triticum urartu (assembly GCF_003073215.2). NCBI lineage: Eukaryota > Viridiplantae > Streptophyta > Magnoliopsida > Poales > Poaceae > Triticum > Triticum urartu. The sequence continues at coordinate 52,168,992 of NC_053022.1, forward strand.
CGCGGCTGTACGAGTATGCTTCCTGTTGGTCGAAAGCTGTCCTAAGAAGCTCCTTGACCCGTCGCGTCTCTATCGCCTGCGGTGAGTCACCTTCAATTGGAATGGCCTCCAGCCGTGCAGCAGCGGCGACGAGATTGTCCATTGGGTTGGAGTAGTGACCCGGAGGTGTTGAAATAGCCTGAGGTATAACGGTGTTTTGACGAGGCGGATCCATCCGACGAGGCTGAACCGGCGCACCGGTCCCAGGAGCTTCCGCCCGGTTTCCCTCCAGCGGATTACTGGTTCCTGCTTTCGGGGTGTTGAAAAGGTCTCTGGCCTCGAAAACCGGAGGCAAACGGGATCGGTACTTCCTCCTCATGACTTCATGTGACGCGTTCTGGTCCAACATGAGCCTGTAGGCTTGTGCGTCTAGAGCGGTCCGCTCTGCGGCCATCCTGGTATCCTCAGCTGCCAAGTCCGCCTTGGCCTGGGTGATCTGTTCCCTTAGCTTTGCAATCTCCGCGTTGTGGACATCCTGATCCGCCGGATTAGCTTCCTCCATAAGCACAACCAATGCATCAAATAGCTCTGATAGAACTTGAGCTGGCGGGCGCACAGGGCCTCCTGCCCTGGCAGCCGTCGCCGCTGCTGAACCGGAGGTTGTTGCCACAGCGGTCGAAGAATGAAGCGCTGTTTGTGTGCCGGCCATGAATATTCCAACTCAGTTGGGCAGATCAGAGGGGTCCGGAATACTGTCGCCGTCGGAACAGCCCCCGATCCGGCCATCTTGTAGCTGATATAGAGATTCGGTTTCTCCGGTTGATGACTCATCGCCGGAGTAAATGACGGTCTCGCCGCCAGATCCCGATCCATCCTCATGACCTCCTCCATGGATGACTCCGACGAAGGCACGCTTCATGGCCGGTTTAACCCGGGCATATCGCGCACGCTGAGCCGTTTCGACGAGGTCGGTGCAGATATCCGGCTCAGGGCCCGGTTCTCCGATCTTGCCGATGAAAACGTGTATGCCACCAAAGGGGACCCGGTACCCGTACTCAACTGAGCCGGCCTCGGGGCCCCAGCCTGCATCGTCGATGTAAAGCTTGCCGCGACGACTCTTAGTCATCCGGCCTACGGCGTAGCCCTCGAGTCCTTCAAAGCGGCCCTCCAAGAACTTGAAACCATCGTGCGATAGCCCCACGGTGGGCGCCAACTGTCGTGGTTTTGTCACGGCAGATGTCCTAGAGAAAGGACTTAGTCATAGAGCCATCGCGACGGGTTAGCTTGAAGGGGTTAAAGCGGACACAGGGACGCAAGAGAGTTTATACTAGTTCGGCCCCTTCGATGAAGATAAAAGCCTACGTCTAGTTGTGATGGAATTGATGGGGTTTCGATGACCAGGGAGCAAACAAGCTTCGCCTATGTCTCGAGTTGCTGTCTGTCCTTGAACTGCTGCCGGGTCATCCCCTTATATACACGGGTGACGCCCGTCGGTTCACAGAGTCCCAATACCGGCTCATAGATGTGTCCGGTTTGGTCTCTACTTATTCCTAACTTACAATGCAAGTTAAATACCAACGCCGGTTTACGGCTACAGGCCTTGAACCGACTATGGGCCTTGAGCCCTCATCTGCCTTCTTGGGCTTTAACATACTTAACTACTGACGAAGCTAACCCGGCCCAGATAGGCCGGTTTACGCCCAGTAGTGATATCCCCAACAGTGTGTGAGCGACATACAAGAGAACAATGGAGAAATATGAGACCCTGGGAGATAGAGTTTGTGTTTGTGTGTGAGAAAGCGATATTGAAGAGGAAGAGTCGTAGGTTCTCATATCTAAGGAGCGAAAGACATCTCTGTATGAGGGGTGTGCGAGTGGCACACATGGGAATAGTAGAGAGAAGTGAGACCCCGGGAGACAAAGTTTTGTGTTTGTGTGAGAGAAAGAGATTCCACATGGAGAATCATAGTTAGAGACACATAGCAGGGAGCGAGATATACTTAGAGAGAGATAGAGTGATGAAGGTCGAGGGAGAGAGTACTGTCAGTGTGTTACGAAGATAAAAGATCATTGTCGACATACAGGTAGCACGAGAGATACCTGAGAGACGATGAACGCGTATAGGTCCAGAGAGATAGTCCTATATAAGCATGAGTGATAGCTATATGAGATGAATATCTGGATTAAAGGGGATTCAAATATTTAAACTGGAGATCACGACATCGATAATATCATAAAGCAAATTGGTGTATCAAACATGCATATTCATTTGAATTTGGGCACACGTGTAATGTTATATAGTTTATCAATATTGGTGATCCATAGAATCTTCAATTACAAACAATGCATGGTTTATATGCAATTAATATCTAAACGGGATTACACTATATGTTGCGTGTGTGAAACACATTATACATGTTTGAGAAGTAAAAGAAACCCGCATGAAACACACATTAATTGGAGACAGTTAGCGAGGAATGCATACATTGGATTTCAACAGAAAGTGGTTTCAAATATTTGAAAATCCAAATAGATGGATACAACCTTATGAATCTGAGATCATGCCATTTGTAAACCATATTTATGTATAAATGGTGTTGTGCTTTTGAAAGTATATATAAAAAATGATGTATATAGAATGTAATTCCAATTGAAAATGGATCCTGCCCGAAAAAAATAGAATACAAACGGGATTCAAATTGAGTTGGCATGGTAAACGTGCACTCTGCAAAATTTGAACGAAGCGGGAAAAGTCGCAGTAACCGCCCGAAACCAAAATCCGTGAGATGGAAATCACTACTGCCTATCCCTGCCACACAAAGCCTATCTCCTGGATTTCTATAGGTTTCGATAGGGGTAGGTTTGTAATTTCACCCAAACATGACGTAACCGCCTCTCACCCAGATTCATACACGGTGGGCGCCAAAACACAGTGTGTCCTCGGCCGAAATCGACTCCCTCCCGATTCATATTCATACACGGTGGGCGCCAAAAACAAACTCTCATCGACAAATATTCGGTGTATGCGAGATTACCATCCTATCCCCAACCGACTAATGTTGCTGTGATGTAGTAGAAATTTGAAACGGGGGCTAAGTTTGTAAATTTCCTCGCATTTGAGACAAGCGCGCCCTGAATACATGGTTCCCCCCTTCCCCCTTCCTCTCTACCTCCCTTTTCCCCATTCGTACTCCGTGGGCGCCAAAACACCCTCTCCACCCCACCCTCCTCCGTCCGCCACCCCAACGGCCGCCGTCCTCCTCCACCATGCCGGAGCTGATACCCCGACGCTGCCGTCCATTACAAGAGATCGACCTCTCTCATCCACGGCTTCGGACCGGGATCCTTGCATCCCGTCCTCTCGCTTCATCCTCCTGTCGTCCACCTTGTCGGCGCCGCTCCTACGACCGTCTCGTCCACCGTGCCCCGCCGCCACCGTCTACCCTCCTAGATCTTCTTCCACGCTGTCGACAGCCATCGCTACCGCAACACCATCAAATTCTTAGCAGATGCGTACACGGCGCCACACTAGAGGCGGTACTCTTTCGTATCTGCTCAACTTATTTATCGCAGCAAGAAAATAGATTGCCACTGCTTTACTCTAATTTCTTGTCTTGGTTACGAAGTTGCCTTTGTCCGATTTGCACCTTCAGATCCGCCATGGCACACTCAACACTATACTCCCAATGCTTATGGTTTTCCCCTTTTATATTCCACCCTAGTTAAATCACAGTAGACTAAATTTCAAAATTGGGTCAGTCGATTTTTCAGAGCTCACCGGAGTTCGCCGGTGCGATCGAAGGGGCTCGGGTGGTTGTGGGGCCTCGCCGAACGAAGAAAACTCGACGCGGGTGGGGGTTGGGGCGGGGGTGGGGGTTGGGGGTGGCGGAGGAACACAGGCGGCGGGGGCCGGTGGTCCGGCCGGCGGCCCGTGCGGTGTTCTGTATGGGAAGAATCAGAGACGAGGAAGAAGAAGGGTTAGGAGACATAGGATCTTCATCCAACCGCCTGAAATAGGCGAGAGACAGCTGGGAGTTGCATTCTTAATGCGCTCTGGTTCATCATGTGCGGGCACTGCGCAACCAACATTTTATTATCCAAAATCTGCTTGCTTTTCTTTACCATGTTCCTCTTCCGTTCTTCTTTAATATGTATTCTCTCCGTTCCTAAATACAAGTCTTTGTATAGATTCCACCATGGACTACATATGGAGCAAAATGAGTGAATCTACACTCTAAAATGTATTTGGATACATCTGTATGTGATCCATAGTGGAAATCTCTACCAAGACTTATATTTTGGAACGGAGGGAGTATGATAGTAGTACAGTATGTTCCTTGTACTGAAGATGAGCAGGGACATTTGCAGTGTAGAGGTCTATATGGTCGGTTGTGATGGACACTTTGAGCCTCTTTGATTCGTAGGATCTTGTAAACATAGGAATAGGATTTGTAGTGGCCTGCCCACTTGAATCCTATAAGAATAGCAAGGAAATGCGGGGAGAGTTACACTGATATTAATAGTACCACACCTTCACTTGAAGAGAGTTGGTATCCGAAGCCTTTCTAGCCGTACCGGCAATACTAGCACATATATTCCAGCAAGTTCCACTTTGCTGATTTTACTCTGATGCTTAAGGTTTTCCCGTTATATCTACACTATGATCTGTGTAGCTGCTTTGTGTTGCACTAGCAGCAGTCCACTCTTGAAGCTAAACACTGCAATGACTTACAAAATTGGCACCAAGGCATTGAGTGCCATTCTGGATGCAATGAAACTCATACGCTCCCCACCTGTTGATTCTTGTTCAGAATATGATCCTAATGACTATTCTAACCTCGAGGAGTCAAAGGCAGATGGCTTGTCCTGTTCACCCATCAAGGTGCCTGTTCTAATTTGGCAATGTTTTATTGATTGCGGGTATCTTGCATATGTTGTCTTGCATTTCTTCTACTTTGTTGCACCGCCAACTGCTTAGTTTACTCATCATATATGTCGAGATGCCATGCCCATCCATTATCAATACATATTCCATCTGTCATCATACCATGTTTTTCCACTCAAATGCCGTTCTTGTGCATCAGACATCAAAAGGAAGAGGGTGATTGCCGAACCTGAAGGAGCACCAGCAAAGTCCTTGAAAAACATGGTGGTGCCGGAGAAATCAGACAGCACCCCACTTATATTGGTTGTACAACCAGTGACACAAAATGTAGGACCGACTCCAGCAGACTGTACCCATACTTCACTGGCCACACCACTAGCCCCACCACACAGGACCTGCACTCCAGCAAAAGTTATACCGATTTCATTTGCCATAGCACCAGCTGTACCACAAAAAAATCCCGCTCCAGCAAAAAGTACAGCAAGTCCACCGGCCGAAGACCTATCCCAACTGCAGAGACGGCCAATTCCTGCAGATTGGAACCCCATTCCATTTATTCCCAGTTTAAAAGACAATGCTTTCAATGTTGTTAGGGACTACGTGCATATATTCCCATCATGGGAATATTATTGTGAAGACAAACACCATCTTCACATCTTCCTATCCAACTTACGTGTAAGTGCTATTATTCATGGTTATTATTTTCCTGTTTTTTGCTGATTGAACACATTAATGATTTACATTACATTGTTGTAACTAGGCGAGGGTCAATCTGGATAGTCATGACGAGCAAAGCTTGCTTGTGCTTTTCAAGGAAGCATTGCAGCAGTATCGGTGTTACCTAAGGAAATCACACTTTGATGGCAAGTTGATAAACGAATTTCTGGTGAAGTCTCCTGTGCTAAATTTAGAAGACATTGAATGGAAAAACCTTGTTATGCACTGGTCTCGTTACTAGGATGAGGTACTGTCTATGAAATCACATGACAATTTGAACTTCTACTTTTTCGCATGTGCCTTACGGATCTTTTTTGCAGGAAATCTGCTCGAAGTAGAATTCCAGTTTGACAAGAATGACAGGATATCACAAATATGCTGCCCGCTGCTTTGCTCTTGTTAGTACATGTTGTCCTGTATCACTGTACTTGCATACATACCTGGTTCATTATGTGACAGCAGTATGCATGATAGCTTGCTTATCAATTGTTCGCTCCAAATTATCTGATCTATATGAATGGTCACATTAGTGTAGAATATATCCAATGCCAATGTTTTTTAGCTCTGCATTGTTCTTGTAAGTACATGCTGTCCTTTATCAGTGTACTTATAATGACATGTAGTTGTTCATGTACCATCACTCTGCAGCTTATTTTCCTTTGCCCTCCATTTTCTACACATCAGATCTATATTTACTCTTACCATAAGGTTGGTATTGAAAAAGTTTAGCTATGCATTGCTCTTGGCTGTACCTTTTGCATGTACCGCTGCACTTACATTTATAGCTACTTGGTTATGTAGCATCACTCTTCATCTTATCTTAAATATTCTCCATTTTTTCGTATATTATCACATCTATATTTACTCTTAACAAAATGTAGAATAAAGGCAATGCTTTTGAAGAAGATTCTGTGGTAAACTTCTTGAATTGCCCCCATCAGCATGGACAAGGCCTTTATAGAGCCTGTCTTCACCAATAATGTAAGTTTGTCCATCTCAAGCCTTCAAACTTTGTTGTATATATTTGGTTAGGCATGACTGCAACAGCTGTTTATTTTTGGTGTTTGCATCAAATTGCTTGTTTAAAGTTTATTATGTAGTTCATAAACAAAAGTTTGTCCTTTCTCAATTTAAGTTTTCAGTTGTACAACCAAGTTCCTTCTTCATACCATGTAAATTAAACTATACAGAGCAAGTGATCTTCTTTTGCACTGCATGTATGCTTCCGTTCTTCATCCGTAATCCAGTGGTGTGGTGAACCTACCCACTACAGCAAAATGTCATATTCTGCAATGTCTTAACTATGAACAATGTCATATCATTCTACTATTATTTAAACCGTCTCTTTATATGCCAATCTGAAATGGTATAAATTGATAGCACACTAACCATTGATACTTATGAGTTCTTGATCTGTAATCCAGTGGTGTCGTGAAGCTGCCAACTCCTTCACAATGTCATTTCCTGCCATGTCTTGACCTGAACAATACCATATTGTGTTAATGCAATTTTAAACTGTGTCACTTTATTCGTAAGTAGGAAATGTGATGAATTGTCAGCACTGATACTTTTATGTGCAAAACCTGTCATCTGTCTGCTTGTTTATCTTTCAGAGTGAGGAAGATATAAGTGTTGAACAAGCGTAGTCTCATCATCTTGCTCTGCTGCTTGCGCTGCAGCTCCCCAGCAGGGCTAACCGTTCTTGAACTCTATTGAAGTGCTGTCGGTTTTGTATATTATTTTGTCGGCGTGTTTATTTGCACCGGTGGCGACCTTTGATGCCTAGTGTATGTAATCTGCTGTCTGCTTGTGCTTTATTATCATAGTGGCGAACTTTGATGCCCAGTGGATGTAATATGCCATAATTTATTTATTGTATAGTCTAGGTTTTTTCTTATTCACGATGCTCCAGTTATTTTACTGTATATATATCCTGTCTTCGCAGTAAACCGGCCAAACAGTAAAATTATGGTACATAATCGGGCCGTCATGCAATCACGATGTAGGTTGGGCCTGAAATGTGCCGAACAGCTCACGGGCCGGCAGCAGCCCGAAATGAACCCCAGCCCATGATTGTGCGAATCAAATCACGAGCTTTTAACAGGCAAAAATTGTCTCGGTCCTTGTTTGGCCCAATCAGATATCGTCTGCGAGTAGGCCAGATGCAAACTGGGCCGTAGTTAGGCCCAACTATATGACGGGCTTTTAATAGGCCGAAATTAATATAGGGCTGAAATGTTAAACGGGCCCTTAATAGGACAAAACTAATATCATGCCGAATTACTAAGTGGGCCTTTAGCAAGTGGGCCCAAAAGCATAGTGTCCAGTTGACGGGCCGAATCTGATATGAGCCATAATTGAGCCCAAAGCCTCTTAAAGGGCCGGACCTGATCTGGGCCGTAATTTTGCCCAGAACAGGGTAGGCTTTTAACGGGCCGGATCTCATATGGGCCACTATTAGGCCCGGAGCATGGCAGGCCATTAATGGACCGGATCAAATATGGGCCGGCATTTGACCCAAAACATGGCAGCTAGTTAATGGGCCGGCCTACTAGGGTCCTCAAAACCTTGTGGGCCTACAGCTGGGCCGACCCATTAATGTCGATGAAATCTCGTGGGCCTTTAGCTGGGCCGGCCCATTATGATCCGCAAGAATCTTGTGGGCCTTTACCTGGGCCGGCCCATTATGGCACACAAAAATCTTGTGGGCCTTTACCTGGGCCGGCCCATTATGGGCCGTAAACTCTTGTGAGCCTTTAGCTGGGCCAGCCCATTATGGTCCACAAAATCTCGTGGGCCTTTAGCTGGGCCGGCCCATTATGGTCCGCAAAATCTTGTGGGCCTTCAGTTTGGCCGGCCCATTTAAACTTGATGGGCCGGTCCACGTGTCAACATATCATAGGTGCGTCTCGCCCATTGGATGAGTGACACCTGTGCCAACGCGGACCTGACATGTGTCTCCTCCAGCCAATGATGATTTTACACGTAGAAAATCCCCATTGGTCAGGGCTATTAACGGGTTATCGGATCCAAAACCCGACCCGATAGCTTAACGGCGTTCCGTTACAGTGGATGCCACGTGTCGGTCACCCTTGACGAAAGCACTTCTGTGACGCGCGATTTATCATCATGGAAGTGGACACTTCTGTGATGATAATTTTGGTAATGCCATGGAACGCTTCTATGACAACACAGGTATGACTATCTTGATTCTATCATAAAATCGTCATGGATGTACATGCATGACAGAAAACGCGACCTACTGTGACAAACACGTATCATCACGGAAGTGTATTTTTTTGTAGTGTATCCTTTTATGTCGTCGTGTAGCTTTGGGTGTTTCCTGCTAATTTCTACTGTGTGTTTCTACTTAGGTAGGACATTATGCTACTAGATGTAGGGTTTAATATCGCCTCGTTGAGCATGGATATTGTTTTTCAGGTTATGCTAGCTAGCATATTTTGCAACACAGAAAAATGCCGATCAATCTCAATCGTGCAGACATAGCATATGCTTGATCGGCTCATTGATATCCAGACAAAGGTATGCTCTTAACAAAATAAATTTGATCATAATTTGTATTGACAATTTTTCTCACTGTTCCAAACAATATACTGAATAAGTTTGCAAGGACACATGTTATGTAAAAACAAATAAGTTCCTTGGAGGAAAAGTAAGCCCGGTTGCAATATAGTATAGAACTGAGTTATTCCATCTTTTAATTCTGGTAATCCAATTCATAGTTGTGCCTCTTTGCTTTCAGCATATAGTTAACTAACGCCAAGGACATTGCCATCTATGAATACACATGAACAAAACAAATCCTCAAGTGTGTGATATTTGGAAATATGTTAGTTATATATAGTTTCACACATCTAAATATCTAACAGCACAGTTCGAGTTGCATATATTTTGTTCATGTGGGCTATTCTTACAAAAACTATATACGATTGATCTTATGACCATAAATAATATTTAATTGATGTCGCTCCTTGAGGAAGTTTGAGCTTTCTTTTAAAAGGATTTATTTTTCTGGCAATTCCTCACAAAACAAGTAGTCAGAAAGAATGTGTCTGACTACTTTAGAATCATCGTTCAACACTTTGTGCCTAGGACTGTAATTTTTGTTGCAGATTTACTTGGCAGATTATATTTGCAATGCTGGCAGTAGTTCGGTTGACGAAGGAGGTGATTGTAGGCAAGGCGCTAACTGATAACACCCACCCTTCGCGGCGGAGCCCTCCTGTCGACGATCTCCTACCGTTATTGAGGCTGCCGCCCACATCGTTCCACCGACACAAGGTTGAACTACCACTACTTGGAGGGCAGGAAGGAGGACAAGCAATGATATAGATGGGGTGTTGTGTTAACATAGAGCACATGGACCACTATGTGCAGGGGTGGGGCTGAGATATTTTTTTCTCCCGGTGCAACGCACGGGCATATTTCCTAGTGAAGATGTAATAACAGTTTAGATCGGATCGTTACCAACTCCGAGTTGCAGCGGAAGAAGATGAGTTGGTATAGATCATACTTGAAGTCCCTCGAACCATTCCTGAATGATCCCTCGAATGAAAGACCAAAAGCACGGCCTCTCCATGCTTTAATGGTGTACAGTTTTCACGATCCGGCAGTGCTTCACCGTCGAGAGCTAATTGTCACTGGAGAATTAGAGGGAGGATATTATAACCACACCGGGCTTCTAATGATGAGGATTAGAGAGGATCTAGATCTGGCTCTAATTGGATCAAGTAGAACTAGAGAACCAGAGGAGGCTCCAAAACTTGTGTCTCCAAAAGTGCCCAGAACCTCTAGTATATATAGGTTGGAGGAGGAGAGAGGGGTCATCACAAAGGGGGAAAGGCCCCCCCTTTGCGCTGGCCATGAGGAGGGGGATTCCCCCTCCAGTTCGGCCTCCCTCTTCCTTCTCCAAGAAGAAAGGGGCGCCACCTTGATATGTCCATTTTGCATCATGTTTACCTACTGTTATTTATAATGTTTTTATGCATAATAATGCTTTTTGGAGTAATTCTAATGCCTTTTCTCTCATAATATGCAAGGTTCACACAAAGAGGGAGAATTCTGGTAGCTAGAAATCTGGACCTGAAAAAACTACGTTAGGCTACCTATTCGGCACAACTCCAAATGAGCTGAAACTTCATGGAGAATTTTTATGGAATATCTAAGAAATATTGGAGACAATAAGTACCAGAGGGGGCCCACCAGGTGGGCACAACCCACCTGGGCGCGCGAGGGAGCCTAGGCGCGCCCTGGTGGGTTGTGCCCTCCTCGGCCCACCTCCGGTGCCCCTCTTCTGGTATATAAGTCATTTTGACCTAGAAAAAAAAATAAGAAGAGGACTTTCGAGACGAACTGCCACTGTCTCGAGGCGGAACTTGGGCAGGAGCGCTTTTTCCCTCCGGCGGAGCAATTCCGCCGGGGGAACTTCCCTCCCGGAGGGGGAAATCATCGTCATCATCATCACCAACAATTCTCCCATCTTGGGGAGGGCAATCTCCATCAACATCTTCAACATCACCATCTCCTCTCAAACCCGAATTCACCTCTTGTGTTCAATCTTTGTACCAGAACTATAGATTGGTACTTGTGGGTGACTAGTAGTGTTGATTACATCTTGTAGTTGATTACTATATGGTTTATTTGGTGGAAGATTATATGTCCAGATCCATTATGCTATTTAATACCCCTCTGATCTTGAGCATGATTATCATTTTTGATTAGTTACTTTTGTTCTTGAGGTCACGGGAGAAATTTTGTTGCAAGTAATCATGTGAATTTTATATGTGTTTGATATTTTGATGGTATGTATGTTGTGATTCCCTTAGTGGTGTCATGTGAACATCGACTACATGACACTTCACCATATTTGGGCCTAAGGGAATGCATTGTGGAGTAGTTATTAGATGATGGGTTGTGAGAGTGATAGAAGCTTAAACCCTAGTTTATGCGCTATTCGGTAAGGGACTGATTTGGATCCGAAAGTTTAATGCTATGATTAGAATTTATTCTTAATACTTTTCTCGTAGTTGCAGATTCTTGCGAGGGGTTTAATCATAAGTAGGAGGTTTGTTCAAGTAAGAACAACACCTAAGCACCGGTCCACCCACATATCAAATTATCAAAGTAGCGAACACAAATCAAACCAACATGATGAAAGTGACTAGATAAAATTCCCGTGTACCCTCAAGAACGCTTTGCTTATCATAGGAGACCGTTTTGGCCTGTCCTTTGCCTCAAAAGGATTGGGCTACCTTGCTGCACTTCAGTTACTATAATTGTTACTTGCTCGTCACAAATTATCTTGCTATCAAACTACTCATTACTTACAATTTCAGTGCTTGCAGAGAATACCTTGCTGAAGACCACTTGTCATTTCCTTCATCTCCTCGTTGGGTTCGACACTCTTACTTATCGAAAGGACTATGATTGATCCCCTATACTTGTGGGTCATCAAGGCTCTTTTCTGGCACCGTTGCTGGGGAGTGAAGCACTCTTGGTAAGTGGAAATTGGTAAGGAAAAATTATTACTACGTGCTGAAATTTATTGTCACTTGTTACTATGGAGAACAATCCTTTGAGGGGTTTGTTCGGGGTATCTTCACCTCGACCGGAACCACAATTAGTCACCCCTCAACCCATTGCACATACTGAAAATACTGAATATGAAATTCCTTCGGGTATGATAGAACAACCTCTAGCTAATCCTTATGCAGGAGATGGAACCGAACATCCTGATATGCACTTGATATATGTGGAAGAAATTTGTGGATTATTTAAGCTTGTAGGTTTACCCGGAGATGAAGCTAAGAAGAAGTTTTCCCCTTTATCTTTGAAGGGAAAAGCATTGGCATGGTATAGGATATGCGATGATATTGGATCTTGGAATTGGAATCGATTGAAATTGGAGTTGCACCAAAAAAAATTATCCTATGCATCTAGTTCATCGTGATCGGAATTATATATATAATTTTTGGCCTCGTGAAGGAGAAATTATCGCTCTAGCTTGAGGGAGCCTTAAGTCAATGTTACATTCATGCCCCAATCATGAGCTCTCAAGAGAAATTATCATTCAGAATTTTTATGCTTGGCTTTCTCATGATGATCGATCCATGCTCGATACTTCTTGTACTGGTTCCTTTATGAAGAAAACTATTGAATTCTGGTGGGATCTTTTAGAAAGAATCAAACGCAACTCTGAAGATTGGGAACTCGACGAAGGTAAAGAGTCAGGTATTAAGCTTAAGTATGATTGTGTTAAATCTTTTATGAATACTGATGCTTTCCAAAAGTTTAGCACTAAATATGGACTTTACTCTGAGATAGTAGCCTCCTTTTGTGAATCATTTGCTACTCATGTTGATCTCCCTAAAGAGAAGTGTTTAAATATCACCCACCTATTAAAGAAGAAATTAAAGAACTGGTAATAGCTAAAGATGAAACTATTATTTATAATGTTGATCCGGTTGTTCCTACTGCTTATATTGAAAAACCACCTCTCCCTGTTAGGATGAAGGAACATGCTAAAGTTTCAACCGTGGTCAATAAAAGTTATATTAGAACACCTAAACCAGCTGAACAAATCAAAGTAGAACCTAGTGTTGCAATGGTTAAAGGTTTCCTAGTAGAAAATTTAGATGGGCATGTTATTTACTTCTGTGATGAAGCTGCTAGAATTGCCAAACCCGATGAAAGAGACAAACATAGACCCGTTGTTGGCATGCCTGTAGTCTCACTTAAGATAGCAGATCACTGTTATCATGGTTTATGTGACATAGGTTCTAGCTGAAGGAAATATGCCCTAGAGGCAATAATAAAGTTGTTATTTATATTTCCTTATACCATGATAAATGTTTATTATTCATGCTAGAATTGTATTAACCAGAAACTTGATACATGTGTGGATACATAGACAAAACACAGTGTCCCTAGTAAGCCTCTACTAGACTAGCTCGTTAACCAAAGATGGTTAAGTTTCCTAGCCATAGACATGTGTTGTCATTTGATGAACGGGATCACATCATTAGGAGAATGATGTGATGGACAAGACCCATCCATTAGTTTAGCATAATGATCGTTAAGTTTTATTGCTATTGCTTTCTTCATGACATGTACATATTCCTTTGACTATGAGATTATGCAACTCCCGGATATCGGAGGAATACCTTGTGTGCTATCAAACGTCACAATGTAACTGGGTGACTACCAAGATGCTCTACAGGTATCCCCGAAGGTATGTGTTGGGTTGGCATAGATCGAGATTAGGATTTGTCACTCCGAGTATCGAAGAGGTATCTCTAGGCCCTTACTACCTCTTGAGCACTACGTTGGATTTCCCCGAAGAGGAAGGGATGATGCAGCAAAGTAGCGTAAGTATTTCCCTCAGTTTTTGAGAACCAAGGTATCAATCCAGTGGGAGGCTACGCTCGAGTCCCTTGTACCTACACAAAAACAATAGCTCAACGCAACCAACACACTTAGGGGTTGTCAATCCCTTCACGGTCACTTACGAAAGTGAGATCGGATAGAGATGATAAATAATATTTTTGGTATTTTTGGTATAGAGATGCAAAGTAAAAAGTAAAAGCAAAGTAAAATCAAAGCAATAATAAAGTGATGGAGATTGATATGATGAGGAAGAGACCCGGGGGCCATAGGTTTCACTAGTGGCTTCTCTCAAGAGCATAAGTATTCTACGCTGGGTGAACAAATTACTGTTGAGCAATTGCCAGAATTGATCATAGTTATGAGAATATCTAGGTATGATCATGTATATAGGCATCATGTTCGAGACAAGTAGACCGAAACGATTCTGCATCTACTACTATTACTCCACTCATCGACCGCTACCCAACATGCATCTAGAGTATTAAGTTAAAAACAGAGTAACGCCTTAAGCAAGATGACATGATGTAGAGGGATAGTTTCATGCAATATGATAAAAACCCCATCTTGTTATCCTCGATGGCAACAATACAATACGTGCCTTGCTTCCCCTTCTGTCACTGGGAAAGGACACCGCAAGATTGAACCCAAAGCTAAGTACTTCTCCCATGGCAAGAAAAACCAATCTAGTAGGCCAAACCAAACTGATAATTCGAAGAGACTTGCAAGATAACCAATCATACATAAAAGAATTCAGGGAAGATTTAAATATTATTCATAGATAGACTTGATCATAAACCCACAATTCATCAGTCTCAACAAACACACCGCAAAAAGAAGATTACATCGAATAGATCTCCACAAGAGGAGGGGGAGAACATTGTATTGAGATCCAAAAAGAGAGAAGAAGCCATCTAGCTACTAGCTATGGACCCGTAGGTCTGAAGTAAACTACTCACACTTCATCGGAGGGGCTTGGATGATGATGTAGAAGCCCTCCGTGATCGATGCCCCCTCCGGCGGAGCTCCAGAATAGGCCCCAAGATGGGATCTCGTGGATACAGAAAGTTGCGGCGGTGGAATTAGGTTTTTGGCTCCTTCCCCGATCGTTTGGGGGTACGTGGATATATATAGGAGGAAGAGTATGTCGGTGGAGCTTCGAGGGGCCCATGAGGCAGGGGGGCGTGCCCTAGGGGGGGCACCCTCCACCCTCGTGACCACCTCGTGGCTTTCTTGACGGAGGGTCCAAGTCTCCTGGATCTTATCTGATGAGAAAATCACGTTTCCGAAGGTTTCATTCCGTTTGGACTCCGTTTGATATTCCTTTTCTTCGAAACCCTAAAACAGGCAAAAACAACAATTCTGGGCTGGGCCTCCGGTTAATAGGTTAGTCCCAAAAAATAATATAAAAGTGGATAATAAAGCCCAATAATGTCTAAAACAGTAGATAATATAGCATGGAGCAATCAAAAATTATAGATACGTTGGAGACGTATCAAGCATCCCCAAGCTTAATTCCTGCTCGTCCTCGAGTAGGTAAATGATAAAAACAGAATTTTTGATGCGGAGTGCTACTTGGCATAATTTTAATGTAATTCTTCTTAATTGTGGTATGAATATTCAGATCCGAAAGATTCAAGACAAAAGTTCATATTGACATAAAAATGATAATACTTCAAGCATACTAACTAAGCAATTATGTCTTCTCAAAATAACATGGCCAAAGAACGTTCATCCCTACAAAATCATATAATTTAGTCATGTTTCATTTTAGTCACAAAAGAATGCTCTCATCATGCACAACCCCGATGACAAGCCAAGAAATTTTTTCATACTTTAGTAATCTCAAACCTATAAACTTTCACGCAATATATGAGCGCGAGCCATGGACATAGCACTATGGGTGGAATTGAATATGATGAGGGGGGTTATGTGGAGAAGACAAAAAAGGAGAAAGTCTCACATCAACGAGGCTAGTCAATGGGCTATGGAGATGCCCACCGATTGATGTTAATGCAAGGAGTAGGGATTGCCATGCAACGGATGCACTAGAGCTATAAATGTATGAAAGCTCAACAAAAGAAACTAGTGGGTGTGCATCCAACTTGCTTGCTCACGAAGACCTAGGGAACTTGAGGAGGCCCATTGTTGGAATATACAAGCCAAGTTCTATAATGAAAAATTCCCACTAGTATATGAAAGTGATAATATGAGAGACTCTCTACTATGAAGATCATGGTGCTACTTTGAAGCACAAGTGTGGTAAAAGGATAGTAACATTGTCCCTTCTCTCTTTTTCTCTCTCTTTTTTTGGGCCTTCTCTTTTTATGGCCTTTTTTGGGCCTTCTCTTTTTTATGGCCTTTCTTTTTTATACCTCACTTGGGACAATGCACTAATAATGATGATCATCACACTTCTATTTATTTGCAACTCAATGATTACAACTCGATACTAGAACAAAGATGACTCTATATGAATGCCTCCAGCGGTGTACCGGGATATGCAATGAACCAAGAGTGGCATGTATGAAAGAATTATGAATGGTGGCTTTGCCACAAATACTATGTCAACTACATGATCATGCTAAGCAATATGACAATGATGAATGTGTCATGATAAACAGAATGGTGGAAAGTTGCATGACAATATATCTCGGAATGGCTATGGAAATGCCATAATAGGTAGGTATGGTGGCTGTTTTGAAGAAGATATAAGGAGATTTATGTGTGAAAGAGCGTATCATATCACGAGGTTTGGATGCACCGGCGAAGTTTGCGCCGACTCTCAATGTGAGAAAGGGCAATGGACGGTACCGAAGAGGCTAGCAAGGATGGAAGGGTGAGAGTGCGTATAATCCATGGACTCAACATTAGTCATAAAGAACTCACATACTTATTGCAATAATCTACAAGTCATCAAAAACCTCGGCACTACGCGCATGCTCCTAGGGGGATAGATTGGTAGGAAAAGACCGTCGCTCGTCCCCGACCGCCACTCATAAGGAAGACAATCAAATAACACCTCATGCTTCAAATTTGTTGCATAACGTTTACCATACGTGCATGCTACGGGACTTGCAAACTTCAACACAAGTACTTCTCAATTTCACAACTACTCAACTAGCATGACTTTGATATTATTACCTCCATATCTCAAAACAATCATCAAGCATCAAACTTTTCTTAGTATTCAACACACTCATACGAAAGTTTTATTTTTAATCTTGCATAACAAGCACATTAGGATTTTAAGCAAATTACCATGCTATTAAGACTCTCAAAATAATCTAAGTGAAGCATGAGAGATCAATAGTTTCTATAAAACAAATCCACCACCGTGCTCTAAAAGATATAAGTGAAGTACTAGAGCAAAACTATAAAGCTCAAAAGATATAAGTGAAGCACATAGAGTATTCTATAAAATTCCAAATCATGTATGGCTCTCTCAAAATGTGTGTACAGCAAGGATGGTTGTGGTAAACTAACAAGCAAAGACTCAAATCATAAAAGACGCTCCAAGCAAACACATATCATGTGGTGAATAAAAATATAGCTCCAAGTAAAGTTACCGATAGAAGTAGACGAAAGAGGGGATGCCTTCCGGGGCATCCCCAAGCTTTGGCTTTTAGGTGTCCTTAGATTATATTGGGGGTGCCATGGGCATCCCCAAGCTTAGGCTCTTGCCACTTCTTGTTCCATAATCCATCAAATCTTTACCCAAAACTTGAAAACTTCACAACACAAAACTTAAAGTAGAAAATCTCGTGAGCTCCGTTAGCAAAAGAAAAAAAAAGACCACTTCAAGGTACTGTAATGAACTCATTCTTTATTTATATTGGTGTTATACCTACTGTATTCCAACTTCTCTATGGATTATAAACTATTTTACTAGCCATAGATTCATCAAAATAAGTAAACAACACACGAAAAACAGAACATTCTGTAGTAATCTGTAGCTAGCGCAAGATCTGGAACCCCAAAAATTCTAAAATAAATTGCTGGACGTGAGGAATTTATCTATTAATCATCTTCAAAAAGAATTAACTAAATAGCACTTTCCAAATAAAAATGACAGCAGTTCTCGTGAGCGCTAAAGTTTCTGTTTTTTACAGCAAGTTCAACAAGACTTTCCCCAAGTCTTGCCAACGGTTCTACTTGGCACAAACACTAATTAAACACAAAAAACACAACCAAAAAAGATGCTAAATAATTTATTTATTACTAAATAGGAGCAAAAAGCAAGGAATAAAACTAAAATTGGGTTGCCTCCCAACAAGCGCTATCGTTTAACGCCCCTAGCTAGGCATAACAAGCAAGAATAGATCTAGGTATCGCCATAATAGTAAGATAGATTATTAAAAACTCATTTCATATTCTCTACGTTCGGCAGCAAGTTTTGTTTGTGGCAAGCAAAAGTAATCAAAAGGGCTAAATTTAATGGGACAAAAGTCCCCAAGATCAACCTTGGGAGGTATAGGTTCCTCCTTTGGTCCTTCATAATGCACAACCAATTCATCATTATAAGCATTCTTTTGAAAGAACTTTGTGAGCCTATATTCAAGAGAATATCCTAGTTCATTATTTCGAACAGCCAAATCATCATTAAGTTCAGAAATTCTATCAACTAAAACATTGGTAGGAACCCTTTTTCTAAGATTTTCATTGAAAGCAACATAGTCTAGAGATTGAAAACGCATTATTTCTTCTTGATCAAAGAGGATAGCCTCTATGGGAGGACGGCAAGCTTCCACCCTATAATGCGCAAAGATTTCTTTGGCTTCTTTTATTATGAATCTAAACTCATGAGCCAAAAAGATAGTAGCGGCACGCTTAACAGAAGAATGCTCAATATTAGAAAATTCTAGAAAAATCCTTTGTATGGAAGGATGCATGTGCATGAATTGTCTTTCAAGTTCAACTACAAGCATGCACTACTAGGGAAAACCTTATACACAGAATATTACCAGCAGCGCTCTTCAAAATACGACGCTACTGCTATTTAGCAACAACGCGTGCCGAAAAAACGCGCTGCTGAAAGAAAAATAGCAGTAGCGCGTCATCTCTAAACCGCGCTACTGCTCTAATTGCCATGACCTCGCCGTCCAGCTAGTTATAGAAGTAGCGCCTTACACCGTACTGCGCTACCGCTATTCTCCTTACATGTAGTGCTTTTTTATACCCTCTCTCTCACCCTCTCAGTCACTCTCGCCCGCGCCGATAACCATTGTCGTTCGTCACCGCCGCCGCCATCGTCCGTCCGCCACCGAGGTACTCCCTCCTTCCGTCCCTCCTCCTCCCACCGCGCCCTCCACCCTCCTCCTCCCACCGCGCCCTCCTCCCTCCTCCTGTAGCCGCCCCCTCCTTCCTCCTCCGCCGGCAGCCCTCCTCCCAGCGCCCCTCCCTCCTCCTCCTCCGACCGGCCCCTCCCCCTCCTCCTCCGGCCGCCCCTCCCCCTCCTCTCTCCTCCCTCCCTCCCTTGTCTCTGTTTTTGCAAATCGTAGGTAACTAGTTTATTTAGCAAGTGATTAATATAACTAGCTTATTTATATTATGTGCTTAATGGACCTAGTTTATTTAGTAAGTGCTTAATAGAACTAGTTTATTTAGTAAGTAGTTAATAAAACTAGTTTATTTAGTAAGTAGTTAATAAAACTAGTTTAATTAGTGTTAGGATTATATATAAGATATTTTCGATTTTTTTTTTCATATTTTGAACCATTGAAATGCAATGACCATCGATAAGTGGCGTATGTTTTGCCGGAGTGTTGATTAATTTCCGTTCCGGCAAATTTCAGGCGCTTGATGTGTCCTTTTTTTAGCAAAGGTCATGCCGGATTTTTTTGGGTTTTGCTGTCGAGTTATAATCTCTGAATTTTGAACACAGGAGATGTCTGATGACAATGGGATCCCGGAGTGCAGGCACTGCTATGATGACCAGGGTGTGTGCGACAGGTTTCCTCACCAGCAAAATGATAGGTTTTTCACCGTGAAGCTGGAAGGGACCTTCGATGTTTGTACGTTATGCAACGACAAGCATTTCATCGTAATTAATATCATCACTTGTGCTTCTTTTGTTCAACCTGTAATTTATGGATTTTTTTCAATTCGATTAGTACATCCCGTGCCATGCTAGACCATATGTATTGGAGAAGCTTGGTTTTGGTTTAGATGACTTTGAGAATGTGGAGACGAGGAGGGCTCACTTAAGAACTAAACATGGTTACGAGTTTCTGGTTAAGTTCTACAATGCGGTCGATCGCTCCCGTTTCGGTTGCTCTAATTGGGAAGCTCTCTGCAAGGCATATGGATTTGAGGAGGGGATGCGAATAAGATTTGATATTCGTCCCAAAGATGATGATGATGATGATGATAATATCGACATCTGGGTGGATGTGGATATGCCTCCAGTTTTGCCTAGATGTGAGTTTGTCAAACTAATTTGTTAAGTTCAGTAATTTATGTTGTTAATTTAAAAATATTTGGTGTTCATCCATACTAAACTTATTTATTTATAATTTTCAGCTTATTTCTTATCTTCAAGAAATACTCGGAAGGTAGTAGACAACACATACTACATATATGACTCCAAGCATAATTGTGAGGAGAAAGGTTATCTTGTCTCATTCATAGAAGATGTTGAGGCCTTCAAAACCAGTCACTCTATCAGCCAAAATTATACTAGATATGTTCCACTAGTCCATACATTGCTTGATGATAACTTCATTGCTAAAAACTTGGTAAGATTTTGTTAATGATGGTAACTTCATTGCATACATTATTCTTAAGTAAACCATTGCTAACTATATATGTTACTATTTCGTTTTTGAACAGAGGCTCCCGAAGCAGGTTGTGCCTGACATGCTATTTACCGAAGGTGATATGCATATGGTTAGCGTACGACCAACTCCTTCGGAGGCTTACCATACTGCATACTCGATTTCTTCAAACGATGGAAGGCTCAAAATAAAAGAATGGAGCAAAGTGATGAATGCGCACACGCAAATAATTGGAGACAAAATGAATGTGCGCAAGCCACAAGTTGGAGATAGGTTTATGTCCATTCTTCATTATGGTGAAGGACTGGTTTATCTGTTTTATGGTATTTTAGCTAGGAGAGAGGAGTAGGTCCTAAGTATTAAGAACAATTAGTTAGTATTAATTATATATGACTACAATGTCTTAGACTTGATGGTGATGCTAAGTAGGAGTAGTGACTATGAGTACTATGATGATGAGGACGAGCTGTTATTATAACTAGTGACGAAGTTGTTATATGATGCCCCATGATGGACGAAAATGATGATTATGAGGAGTTATATGACAATGATATATTATGATGATAAGTTGTTAATGATATTATTATGATGATGAGAAGTTATTATGTCATTGGGTGAAAGAACCACCAATTAGTTTCAAATGGATGGATCCAAAGTGACCATTGGTTACTTTGGATCCATGCACTTGAAACTAATCCAAGGTTCTTTCACCTAGTGATTTAATAATTCATTACGATGTAAAAACAATCTCTAAATTGATACTGTATGAAAAATTGTATCCATGTATATGAATACGACCTAAAATTCAAAAGAAATGGAATAGGGAATAATAGTAGTAGCGGTTGTTTTCGAAAGTTCTACTAATAATTAGCAGTAGCGATTGACTTGGAAAGCGCTACTACTAAGTAGATATAGTAGTAGCGAGTGCCAGTAGGCGCTACTGCTAAGCATTATCTGTAGCGCCTTATCAGTAGCGCGCTTACCCGCACTACTGATAGGCCAAAAACCAGCGCTACTGCTAGGCTTTTCCCTAGTAGTGATGGCAATAGAGTCCACAAGACTACTAGTTCTGTGAAGGATAGAACTACCCATAGAAGGTAAAGCACCGACACAAGTAAAGAAATCTTGAATAACTCCTTTTCCAATAATATTACCACTACCAACATGGAATTTTTTTGTATGAAAGATGGTAGGTTCTTTAGCAGGAGCATTAGAATTTTCCATGATATTATTATTGTCCATATCGACAATAATTTCCCCAATTTCAGACATAGAGGCAGAAGGTAAAGGACTTGACATAACGACAAGCTTGCAAACTAACACACGAGCAAACAAAAAGGCAAACGAGCAAAAGAGGCAAATAGAGATAGAGAGCGAGGATAGAGAGAGAGAGGGTGAATAAAACAATAAGGGTGAAGTGGGGGAGAGGAAAACGAGAGGCAAATGGCAAATAATGTAATGCGGGAGATAGGGATTGTGATGGGTATTTGGTATGTTGACTTTTGCGCAGACTCCCCGGCAACGGCGCCAGAAATCCTTCTTGCTACCTCTTGAGCACTGCGTTGGATTTCCCCGAAGAGGAAGGGATGATGCAGCAAAGTAGCATAAGTATTTCCCTCAGTTTTTGAGAACCAAGGTATCAATCCAGTAGGAGGCTACGCTCGAGTCCCTCGTACCTACACAAAAACAATAGCTCAACGCAACCAACGCGCTTAGGGGTTGTCAATCCCTTCACGGTCACTTACGAAAGTGAGATCTGATAGAGATGATAAATAATATTTTTGGTATAGAGATGCAAAGTAAAAAGTAAAAGCAAAGCAAAAATAAAGTGATGGAGATTGATATGATGAGAAAGAGACCCGGGGGCCATAGGTTTCACTAGTGGCTTCTCTCAAGAGCATAAGTATTCTACGGTGGGTGAACAAATTACTATTGAGCAATTGACAGAATTGATCATAGTTATGAGAATATCTAGGTATGATCATGTATATAGGCGTCATGTCCGAGACAAGTAGACCGAAACGATTCTGCATCTACTACTATTACTCCACTCATCGACCGCTATCTAGCATGCATCTAGAGTATTAAGTTAAAAACAGAGTAACGCCTTAAGCAAGATGACATGATGTAGAGGGATAGTTTCATGCAATATGATAAAAACCCCATCTTGTTATCCTCGATGGCAACAATACAATACGTGCCTTGCTTCCCCTTCTGTCACTGGGAAAGGACACCGCAAGATTGAACCCAAAGCTAAGCACTTCTCCCATGGCAAGAAAAACCAATCTAGTAGGCCAAACCAAACTGATAATTCGAAGAGACTTGCAAGGATAACCAATCATACATAAAAGAATTCAGGGAAGATTTAAATATTATTCATAGATAGACTTGATCATAAACCCACAATTCATCAGTCTCAACAAACACACCGCAAAAAGAAGATTACATCGAATAGATCTCCACAAGAGAGGGGGAGAACATTGTATTGAGATCCAAAAAGAGAGAAGAAGCCATCTAGCTACTAGCCGTGGACCCGTAGGTCTGAAGTAAACTACTCACACTTCATCAGAGGGGCTTGGATGATGATGTAGAAGCCCTCCGTGATCGATGCCCCCTCCGACGGAGCTCCAGAACAGGCCCCAAGATGGGATCTCGTGGATACATGAAGTTGCGGTAGTGGAATTAGGTTTTTGGCTCCGTCCCCGATCGTTTGGGGGTACGTGGATATATATAGGAGGAAGAAGTACGTCGGTGGAGCTTCGAGGGGCCCATGAGGCAGGGGGCGTGCCCTAGGGGGGCGCCCTCCACCCTCGTGACCACCTCGTGGCTTTCTTGACGGAGGGTCCAAGTATCCTGGATCTTATGTGATGAGAAAATCACGTTCCGAAGGTTTCATTCCGTTTGGACTCCATTTGATATTCCTTTTCTTCGAAACCTAAAACAGGCAAAAAGCAGCAATTCTGGGCTGGGCCTCCGGTTAATAGGTTAGTCCCAAAAAATAATATAAAAGTGGGTAATAAAGCCCAATAATGTCTAAAACAGTAGATAATATAGCATGGAGCAATCAAAAATTATAGATATGTTGGAGACGTATCAGCCCTCTCGGTAATGCACATCATAATAAGCCTTGCAAGCAATGTGACTAATGAGTTAGTTGCGGGATGATGCATTACGGAACGAGTAAAGAGACTTGTCGGTGATGAGATTGATCTAGGTATGAAGACACCGATGATCGAATCTCGGGCAAGTAACATACTGATGATAAAGGGAATAACATATGTTGTCATTACGATATGACCGATAAATATCTTTGTAGAATATGTGGGAACCAATATAAGCATCCAGGTTCCGCTGTTGGTTATTGACCTGAGAAGTGTCTCGGTCATGTCTACATAGTTCTCGAACCCGTAGGGTCCGCACCCTTAACGTTCGATGACGATTTTGTATTATATGAGTTATGTGATTGATTTGACCGAATGTTGTTCGGAGTCCCGGATGAGATCATATACATTATGAGGAGTCTTGAAATGGTCGAGAGGTAAAGATTCATATATAGGGCGATGATATTCGGACACCGGAAGTGTTTTGGGGCATACCGGCTGCATATCGGAGTACCGGGGGGGGGGGGTTACTGGAACCCCCCAGGGGAATAATGGGCCTTATGGGCCATAGGAGGGAAGAACACCAGCCGACAAGGGGTGGTGCCCCCCCTAAGGAAGGAGGCCAAATAGGAGAAGGAGGTGGGGGTTCACTACCCCTTTCCTTCCTCCCCCCTCTCTTCCCTTTTCCCCCTTCCGGTAAAAGGAAAGGGGGAGGCCGAATTGGACTAGGGGCCCAAGTAGGATTCCTCCTACTTGGGCGCCCCCTTGGATGCCTCCCCTCCCCTCTAACCTACATATACATGGGGGGCACCGCTAGAACACACAACATTGATTCATAGCCGTGTGCAGCGCCCCCCTCCATAGTTTACGCCTCCGGTCATATTGTCGTAGTGCTTAGGCAAAGCCCTGCGTGGATCACTTCACCATCACCGTCACCACATCATTGTGCTGACGAAACTCTCCCTCGAGACTTTGCTGGATCAAGAGTTCGAGGGACGTCATCGAGCTGAACGTGTGCAGAACTCGGAGGTGATGTACATTCAGTGCTTGATCGGTCGGAACAAGAAGAAGTTCGACTACATCAACCGCGTTGTGAAACGCTTACGCTTTCGGTCTACGAGGGTACGTGGACACACTCTCCCTCTCTCATTGCTATGCATATCCTAGATAGATCTTGCGTGAGCGTAGGATTTTTTTTGAAATTGAATGCTATGTTTCCCAACAGTGGCATCCGAGCCAGGTTTATGCGTAGATGATATGCACGAGTAGAACACAAAGAGTTGTGGGCGGTGATCGTCATACTACTTACCACCAATTTCATCTTTTGATTCGGCGGTACTGTTGGATCAAGCGGCCCGGACCAACCTTACATGACCATGTTCATGAGACCGGTTCCATCGACAGACATGCAACTAGTTTTGCATAAAGGTGGCTAGCAGGTGTCTGTTTCTCCAACTTTAGTTGAATTGAATTTTACTACGGCGGGTCCTTGTTGAAGGTTAAAACAACAAACTTAATAAATCACCATTGTGGTTTTGATGCGTAGGTAAGAACGGTTCTTACTAGAAGCCCGTAGCAGCCACGTAAAACTTGCAACAACAAAGTAGAGGACGTCTAACTTGTTTTTGCAGGGCATGTTGTGATGTGATATGGTCAAGACATGATGTGATATACGTTATTGTATGAGATGATCATGTTTTGTAGAAGTTATCGGCAACTGGCAGGAGCCTTATGGTTGTTGCTTTATTGTATGAAATGCAAACGCCATGTAATTGCTTTACTTTATCACTATGCGTTAATGATAGTTGTAGAAGCAATAGTTGGCGAGACGACCACGATGCTACGATGGAGATCAAGGTGTCAAGCCGGTGACGATGGAGATCATGACGGTGCTTTGGACATGGAGATCAAAGCACAAGATGATGATGGTCATATCATGTCTCATATTTTGATTGCATGTGATATTTATCTTTTATGCATTTTATTTTGCTTAGTACGGCGGTAGCATTATAAGATGACCCCTTACTAAAATTTCAAGGTATAAGTGTTCTCCCTGAGTATGCACCGTTGCGATAGTTCATCGTGCTAAGACACCACGTGATGATCGGGTGTGATAAGCTCTAGATTCACATACAACGGGTGCAAGACAGTTTTGCACATGCGGAATACTCGATTTAAACTTGACGAGCCTAGCTAGCATGTACAGACATGGCCTCGGAACACTGGAGACCGTAAGGTCGAACGTGAATCATATAGTAGATATGATCGACATAGAGATGTTCACCATTGAAAACTACTCCATCTCACGTGATGGTCGGACATGGTTTAGTTGATATGGATCACGTGATCATTTAGATGACTTGGGGGATGTCTATCTAAGTGGGAGTTCTTAAGTAATATGACTAATTGAACTTAATTTATCATGAACTTAGTCCTGATAGTTTTTGCATATCTATGTTGTTGATCAATGGCCCATGCTACCGTTCCCTTGAATTTTAATATGTTCCTAGAGAAAACTAAGTTGAAAGATGATAGTAGCAATGATACAGACTGAGTCTGTGATCTGAGAGTTATCCTCATTGCTGCACAGAAGAATTTTGTCCTTGATGCACCACTAGGTGACAAACCTATTGCAGGAGCAGATGCAGACGTTATGAATGTTTGGCAAGATCGATATGATGACTACTTGATAGTTTAGTGCGCCATGCTTTACGACTTAGAACCGGGACTTCAAAAACGTTTTGAACGCCACGGAGCATATGAGATGTTCCAAGAGCTGAAATTGGTATTTCGGACTCATGCCCGTGTCGAGAGGTATGAGACCTCTGAGAATTACTTTGCCTACAAGATGGAGGAGAATAACTCAGCCAGTGAGCATGTGCTCAGAATGTCTGGGTACTACAATCGCTTGAATCAAGTGGGAGTTAATCTTCTAGATAAGATAGTGATTGACAGAGTTCTCTAGTCACTGTCACCAAGCTACTAGAACTTCGTGATGGACTATAATATGCAAGGAATGACGAAAACGATTCCCGAGCTCTTTGCAATGCTGAAATCAGCGAAGGTAGAAGTCAAGAAAGATCATCAAGTGTTGATGGTTGACAAGACCGCTAGTTTCAAGTAAAAGGGTAAGGGAAATAAAGGGAACTTCAAGAAGAATGGCAAGCAAGTTGCCACTCCCATGAAGAAGCCCAAAGCTAGACCCAAGCCTGAAACTGAGTGCTTCTACTGCAAAAGAAATGGTCACCGGAATCGAAACTGACCTAAATACTTGGCGGATAAGAAGGATGGCAAAGTGAACAAAGGTATATATGATATACATGTCATTGATGTGTAATTTACTAGTGTTCATAGCAACCTTTCATGGTATTTTCACGGGGGGGGGGGGGGGGTGTGCAAGACGACATATGCCACAAGGTGGCTTCGTGTGAGGGCAAGACTGCTGCTGATAGGCTCGGGAGCGGGTATGCGAATAGCACGCGGTAGTTTACCCAGGTTCGGGGCTCTCCGGAGAGATAACTCCCCTACTCCTGCATGTCTGAGTATATGTGGTATATCTGTAGTACAGAGTGCTCCTGGAGCTGTATCTAGATGAGTGCTATATGCTACTAGCCTCATGTATGTATATGTGGCGGGGATGAGCAAGCATGCTCTAGTGGCCGAATGAGTGTGTGCTCATACGTGTGTGAGGATGGATGGATGGCTAGCTATAATAGTGTGTAGTGGGCATGGGACATGGCGTTGGTTGTAAGCTACCCTTGGGTAGCTTACAAGCCAAGCCATGTATGGGGCATGGTGCATGTCATGCTTGTCCCCTGGGCACTTTATAGAATAGTGCCAAGGGGGCAGGTACACTATAGATGATGGCGTCGCGGTACAGCTGTCTCGTCCGCGATATGGCCGTCCCATCGGGGTCTTGTCGGTGTCGGGTCGGGCTGCATTCGGCAGCCGGCTGGTTGGCATAGTCGGCAGCCGGCTGGGCAGAGCAGTTAGACGGGGAGCCGACAGGAGCTGCCGGGCAGTCGGACTGAGGGGCTTTGCTAGCCCCGATGTCTTGATTTATTGTCTCGCCGTCTTCGGGGTATCCGTGTCCAATTACTCCGACAGTAGCCCCCAAGCCTCCGGGCAACTTGGCAAAGTTGGGCGGAGGTTTTTTGGCAAGTGTTCATGGAAATGATCATGAAAAAGACAAAGTTAGTCCACGCAGATATATTAAATGTTTGCTTTTAGCATTGCAAGTTTTATGCGGAGGGTGCCAACTCGGTTTCGTCCAAGCCCCCTTAATCTTTTTCGTGTTCCCTTCGCTTTTTGGCTTGTGCTCTTGCTTGCCGGACAGCCGCTCTGCGGTCTGTGGCTGAGAGTAGGCCGCGAAGTGGAGTGTACAGTACTCAGAGTCTGGGAGCAGATTCAACCGAGTAGATACTTGTAAAGGAAACGACCGGATCACCCGATCCGTTTTTCTTCTCGAACGTTTTTCGTGTGGGTGGCCTCTAGCGTTCACTCTTGCTAGTCGGACAGCCGGTCTGCGGTCTGTGACTAAGAGTGGGCCTTTGGTACCGCGCACGGTACTAAGCCGTCTACGGGAACTAACGTCTCAGGCCAAGCGGCCAGCCCCCGAGCCAACTCTGGCTGGCGCCGGGGCGAACAATGATGCTACTGTAATAAAATGCGGAGATATCCCCTGAGCATCACTCGGGGTTATCCATGCTCTTGCGGTGCAAAAATATGCGGGTGAGGAGCTCACATTGATTTTCGTGTAGCCGAGGCGGAGTTTGCCGAAGACAGCCGGCGCGGCTCAACGCTTGCTGAGCGCGCCGGCGCACCCGCTGGGTGTAGTCTTCGAGCCTCCGGGTGCTCGAAGGGGGTCCCGGCCGGTCAGGCTCGACCGGCCAGGTGGCGAGGCGTCTTGCAGCACCTTTTTTCTTCTTGTTCTCTTCTGCCGGCTGCTGGAAGCCGGGCAAAACTCTTCTCTTGTCTGCAATCTTCGTAGGGGCGCGTCAGCGCACCCGCTGGGTGTAGCCCCCGAGATCGGGGCCAATTGCTGAGTAGTCGGTGCGGATCTCCCGGCAACTACTTTGTCTTCTCCTTTTATCATCTTCAGCCATCGGGCGGGCGGACTCCGACATAGCAGTCGGGCTCTTTGCAGCCGATCAGGCAGCTAGCAGTCGGACGCACATTTCTTTTTTTTCTTATTTCTCTTTTCCGACTGCATGTCGGACGCCACCGCCCGGCCACTTTTTTTTCTTATTTCTCTTGTCCCAGCCGACTCCACGCGAGCAGCCGGATCCCACTTCCTTTTTCTTCTTCTTTTTTTCTCTTTTTTTTCTCCGCCTCCGCAGCCGGCAATAGAGTGCACAGACGCAACCGGCGGGAGTCGGGCATGGCGCGCAGCGGAGCGATGCCCCGCGGAGGGAGGCGGAGCCGGCCAGGCAAGGCGGCGAGCGGGGCCGGCACGCGGGAGCCGGCGCAGGCGGGCACGGCGGGCAGAAGCCGGCGCGAAGCCAGCAGGCGGCCGGGTCGCGCAGCCTGCAGGCCGGGCTCGGAGTCAGCACGGAGCCAGCAGGCGGCCGGGCCGCACAACCGGCAGGCCGGGTTCGGAGTTGGTGCGGGGCGCACCCGGGAGGAGGAGCGAAGCCGACACGGGGAAGGAGCCGAAGCCTGGTGCGTCGAGGAGGTGGTGCGGGGGCCGAGCCAAAAGGGGCTGTCGCGGAAGCCGGCCAGGGCGCGCGGAAGCCGGCCAGGGCGCGCGGAGGCTGGCCATCTCGGGGCGGGGAACCGGCGCGGGGCTGCCACGAAGCCGGCAGCAGGAGCAGGCGCGGAGCCGGGTTGCGGGAAGCCGGAGCCGGCGCAGGGGACCCGGCTCGGAGCACCCGGCGGGGAGGAGCCGGCGTGGAGAGGTCGGAAGCGGCTCCGGTGATGGGAGGCCGAGCTCGGGGCGCAGGAGTCGGCGTGCGTAGCAGAGCGAGACAGATGCGTTAGCGGGGGAACGCGAGCAGAGGTGGAGGCGGCACAGCATCAGCCGGGGGCGCAGAGGCCGGCAGCGGAGGCGGCCGGGAGCCAGCCAGCCGGCACCGGATGCGGCCAGGGTGAAGCTGGCGGAACTGGGCAACGGGGGAGGTGGCCGAACCCGGCATGGGAGGCTGGCTTGGCACGGGACGCGCGAATGGGCGCGCTGGGCCGAGCAGGGCGGAGCGGCGCAGCGACGCGAAGGCCAGGCGCGGAGGCACGCGACGCCGGGAGGCGCAAGGCCGCAGAGGCGGAGCCAGAGGCGGCCGCGTTGCGGAAGGCGGCCTGACCGGGATGCGGTTGCAGCAGGACTGGGCGACAGGCGGAAGCCAACAGGCACCGCAACGTCGGCGACCGGGCAGAGAGGCGAGGCGGGCATGCGACAGGAGGCGGAGCGATGACCCGCAGCAGCGCGCGCACCCACGGGTTGAGCAGCGGCCTGCACCAGCGCGAGCGCACGGGGCGGCTGCCGCACGGAGCAGGAGGTGCTCAGCGGGAACGCAGTGCCGCGGGGGCGACGGGCGTGGTGATGGAGGCGCATGCAAGCGAAGGCCGACGAGATGCGGAGGCGCGCGGCCGAAGCAAGCTTCTGAATTGCTGGAGATTGGGCAGTGCCCGTTTCGCACCCGAACAATGTACATAGCAGTGTTTGATTATTATCTGGGGAATATCTAGCTTGTGTATGGCTATGGTATGGCTAATGGTTTGACCATTGTTGACTTGCATCTAGCTAGCTTGCAAAGATGGTATGTGAAGGAGCGAAAACGCGTTCCGGCCGGGGCAAGGCGCAACACGGAGGGAAGCAGGCGTGAGTGGCGCGTGGATGGACACGGCCGACTGAAACGAGGCCCCGCGCACGGCGCGCGCACGGATGGGCGGCCAGCGTCGCAACGGTGGTGATGACGAAGGCGGCGAGGCTGGCGACGAGGACCCGCCGTCCCACGCGGCCGCTCCGGGGACGGGTCGAAGTCGAGCCCCCGAGCGCTACGGGAGAGACGGCACGACGCCGCGGTGGAGATGACGAAGATGGTCCCGCCCGGACTTCGAAACCAGCAGCAGCACGGTAGCATAGTACCGCCCCACGGTGGGCGCCAAATGTTGTGGTATTCTCACCGGGGGGGGGGGGGGTGCAAGATGACATATGCCACAAGGTGGCTTGTGTGAGGGCAAGGCTGCTGCTGATAGGCCCGGGAGCGAGTATGCGAATAGCACGCGGTAGTTTACCCAGGTCCGGGGCTCTCCGGAGAGATAACACCCCTACTCCTGCATGTCTGAGTATATGTGGTATATCTGTAGTGTAGAGTGCTCCTGGAGCTGTATCTAGATGAGTGCTATATGCTACTAGCCTCATGTATGTATCTGTGCCCGGGATGAGCAAGTATGCTCTAGTGGCCGAATGAGTGTGTGCTCATACGTGTGTGAGGATGGATGGATGGCTAGCTATATATAGTGTGTAGTGGGCATGGGACATGGCGTTGGTTGTAAGCTACCCTTGGGTAGCTTACAAGCCAAGCCATGTATGGGGCATAGTGCATGTCATGCTTGTCCCCTGGGCACTTTATAGAATAGTGCCAAGGGGACAGGTACACTATAGATGATGGCATCGCGGTACAGCTGTCTCGTCCGCGGTATGGCCGTCCCGTCAGGGTCTTGTCGGTGTCGGGTCGGGCTGCAGTCGGCAGCCGGCTGGTTGGCGCAGTCGGCAGCCGGCTGGGCAGAGCAGTCAGACCAGGAGCCGACAGGAGCGGTCGGGCAGTAGGACTGAGGGGCTTTGCTAGCCCCGATGTCTTGATTTATTGTCTCGCCGTGTTCAGGGTATCTGTGTCCAATTACTCCGACACAACCTCTGGGTATTTGATACCAGTTCAGTTGCTAAGATTATTAACTCAAAACAGAAGTTGCAGAATGAACAGAGACTAGTTAAGAGCGAAGTGACGATGTGTGTTGGAAGTGATTCCAAGGTTGATAAGATCACCATCGCACACTCCCTCTACCTTCGGGATTAGTGTTGAACCTAAATAAATGTTATTTTGTGTTTGCGTTGAGCATGAATATGATTGATCATGTTTATTGCGATACGTTTATTCATTTAAGTCAGAGAATAATTGTTGTTCTGTTTACATGAATAAAACCTTCTATGGTCATACACCCAGTGTAAATGGTTTACTAAATCTCGATCATAGTGATACACATATTCATAATATTGATGACAAAAGATGCAAAGTTGATAATGATAGTGCAACATATTTGTGGCACTGCCGTTTAGGTCATATTGGTGTAAAGCGCATGAAGAAACTCCATGTGGATGGAATTTTGGAATCACTTGATTATGAATCATTTAATGCTTGTGAACCATGCCTCATGGGCAAGATAACTAAGATTCTGTTCTCCGAAACAATGGAGCAAGCCACTGACTTATTGGAAATAATACATACCGATGTATGAGGTCCGATGAGTGTTGAGGCTCGCGGCGAGTATCGTTATTTTCTAACCTTCACAGATGATTTGAGCAGATATGGGTATGATGTCTACTATGCAACCTTCTTCTTGTAGACTCGTGTTGGGCCTCCAAGTGCAGAGTTCTATAGGACAGTAGCAAATTTCCCTCAAGTGGATGACCTAAGGTTTATCAATCCGTGGGAGGCATAGGATGAAGGTGGTCTCTCTCAAACAACCCTCCAACCAAATAACAAAGAGTCTCTTGTGTCCCCAACACACCCGATACAATGGTAAGTTGCATAGGTGCACTAGTTCGGCGAAGAGATGGTGATACAAGTGCAATATGGATGATAGATATAGGTTTTTGTAATCTTAAAATATATAAATAGCAAGATAGCAAGTGGTAAAAGTGAGCGAAAACGGTATTGCAATGCTTAGAAACAAGGCCTAGGGTTCATACTTTCACTAGTGCAAGTTCTCTCAACAATGATAACATAATTAGATCATATAACAATCCCTCAACGTGCAACAAAGAGTCACTCCAAAGTCACTAATAGCGGAGAACAAACAAAGAGATTATTGTAGGGTACGAAACCACCTCAAAGTTATTCTGTCTGATCGATCTATTGGGCTATTCCAATAAGTGTCAGAAACATCCCTAGAGTTCGTATTAAAATAACATCTTAAGACCCACATCAACCAAAACCCTAATGTCACCTAGATACTCCAATGTCACCACAAGTATCCACAGGTTTGATTATACGATATGCATCACACAATCTCAGATTCATCTATTCAAGCCAACACAAAGAACTTCAAAAGTGCCCCAAAGTTTCTATCGAAGAGTCAAGACGAAAACATGTGCCAACCCCTATGCATAAGTTCAAAAGGTCACAGAACCCGCAAGTTGATCACCAAAATATACATCAAGTATATCACGTGAATATCCCATTGTCACCACAGATAAGCACATGTAAGACATGCATCAAGTGTTCTCAAATCCTTAAAGACTCAATCCGATAAGATAAATTCAAAGGGAAAACTCAATCCATTAAAAGAAGGTAGAGGGGGATAAACATCATAATATCCAACTATAATAGCAAAGCTTGCGGT
Source organism: Triticum urartu (assembly GCF_003073215.2). NCBI lineage: Eukaryota > Viridiplantae > Streptophyta > Magnoliopsida > Poales > Poaceae > Triticum > Triticum urartu. Next base: position 52,202,411 of record NC_053022.1, read on the forward strand.
ACATCAAGATCGTGCCAAATCAAGAACACGAGAGAGAGAGATCAAACACATAGCTACTGGTACGTACCCTCAGCCTCGAGGTTGAACTACTCCCTCCTCATCATGGAGAGCGCCAGGATGATGAAGATGGCCACCAGTGATGATTTCCCCCTCCAACAGGGTGCCGGAACAGGGTCTCAATTGGTTTTTGGTGGCTATGGAGGCTTGCGGCGGCAGAACTCCCGATCTCGGTTTTGTTTGGGAGGTTTGGGGATATATAAGAGGTGTTGGCGTCAAGAACAAAACAGGGGAGTCCACGAGGGGCCCACAAGGTCGGGGGCATCCCCCACCCTTGTGGTGGCCTCGGGACTCCTCTAGTGCATCTCTGGTACTCCATGAACTTCTTTTGGTCCATAAAAAACCATCATAAAGTTTCAGGTCAATTGGACTCTGTTTGATATTCCTTTCCTGCGAAGCTCAAAAACAAGGAAAAAACAGAAACTGGCATTGGGCTCTAGGTTAATAGGTTAGTTCCAAAAATCATATAAAATAGCATAGAAATGCATATAAAACATCCAAGATGGATAATATAATAGCATGGAACAATCAAAAATTATAGATACGTTGGAGACGTATCAAGCATCCCCAAGCTTAATTCCTGCTTGTCCTCGAGTAGGTAAATGATAAAGATAGAATTTTTGATGTGGAATGCTACCTAGCATATTTATCCATGTAATTTTGTTTATTGTGGCATGAATGTTCAGATCCATAAGATTCAAAATAGAAGTTTAATATTGACATAAAAACAATAATACTTCAAGCATACTAACAAGGCAATTATGTCTTCTAAAAAGAACATGGCCAAAGAAAGTTATCCCTACAAAATCATGTAGTCTAGCTATGATCCATCCTCATCACACAAAATATTCAAATCATGCACATCCCCGATGGCAAGCCAAGCAATTGTTTCATACTTTTGATGTTCACAACCTTTTTCAACTTTCACGCAATACATGAGTGTGAACCATGGACATAGCACTATAGGTGGAATAGAATATGGTGGTTGTGGAGAAGACAAAAAGGAGATAGTCTCACATCAACTAGGCGTATGAACGGCTATGGAGATGCCCATCAATAGATATCAATGTGAGTGAGTAGGGATTGCCATGCAACTGATGCACTAGAGCTATAAGTTTATGAAAGCTCAAAAAGAAAACTAAGTGGGTGTGCATCCAACTTGCTTGCTCATGAAGACCTAGGGCTATTTGAGGAAGCCCATCGTTGGAATATACAAGCCAAGTTCTATAATGAAAAATTCCCACTAGTATATGGAAGTGACAACATATGAGACTCTCTATCATGAAGATCATGGTGCTACTTTGAAGCACAAGTGTGGTAAAAGGATAGTAGCATTGCCCCTTCTCTCTTTTTCTCTCATTTTTTTGTTTTTTGGGGCCTTTTTTATTTGGCCTTTCTCTCTGTCTCTCTCTTTTTTGGGCCTTCCCTTTTTTGCCTTTATCTCTTTTTTTTATTTCCTCACATGGGACAATGCTCTAATAATGAACATCATCACACTTCTATTTACTTACAACTCGATACTTAGAACAAAATATGACTCTATATGAATGCCTCCGGCGGTGTACCGGGATGTGTAATGAATCAAGAGTGACATGTATGAAAGAATTATGAACGGTGGCTTTGCCACAAATACGATGTTGTCACACCTAACCAGTTGATTAGTGTGCCTTAGAGCTGGTTGGTGGGCCCAGCCAGCTGGCCAGGCAAGTGGCTGCGTGGGTGACGATAAAGGGGGGCCGCCCATGGCCGTGTGGGATATGTGTGTGTTGACATTTCCTGTACCTGAATCCTCCCTCTGCATTTCATCCCTCCTTCCTCTCCAAGTTATTCTCCTTCCTCTCATCCCGATCTGGATCCCCTCCCCCTCTCTTCCTTCGTGGGGTGTTACAACTGGTAATTAGAGCCATCCAACCACCGAAATTTTTCTTCCTTGCTTGATTGGGAGTCGGTAACATCCACCGCGCCGGTGTGGTTTGCTCCGGCGAGCCGCACAAAATCCTTCGCGGGGTTCGGCGCCTTTTCGAGCAGGACAACGGCTCCTTCCAAGGCTTCGGTGGCGACACGGCAAGTTCTCGATGCCATGGACGAGGGGAACACCAACATCACCAAGATGCTGGAGATGCTGCTTGCCAGAATCGACGACCAGAAGGTGGCGCACGAGAAGCAGATCGAGCTCCAGGCTGCCTTCAATGCACAAATCTCGCAGGAGATGCGTGGCCTCTCGCGGCGGCTTGATCTGACCCAGGCGGACCTCGACCTCACGCGCAAGACGGTGGAAGGATCGACCTCTCCATCAGGCTCGGTCACCACGCATCTTCACCAGCCCGCCCAACCGCAGTAGCAACCTCTACCGCCTCCTCCTCCTCCTCCGTCGCTGCGGGCCGTACCAGATCCGGCGCACCCGTCGTCGTGGCACGCGCGTCTGGGCGACCACCGCCCACCTCTCCTTCCCGTGCCACCACAGGGCGGATTTGTCGCCGCGCCGACCGCGTATCCGACGGGCTACCACACCAACGAGTACCACAAACCCCCGAAGAACGATTTTGCCAAGTTCGACGGCGCGACACCATACTTGTGGCTGGACCGTTGCCTCGCCTACTTCATGCTCTACAAGGTGGCTGCCCACCAATGGGTCGCCACCACGGCACTCTACATCGACGGCCCGGCCGCGCACTGGCTTCAAGCGTTCCGCCAGACTCATCGCAACATCACATGGGACGTCTTCACGTCGGCGATCGTGGAGGAGTTTGGCGCCGACGAGTTTGAGGTGGTGATGCACAAGCTGCTCCAACTCCGCCAAACAGGCACAGTCGCCGTGTACCGCACCGCGTTCGACGAGCAGATGTACCACTTGCTCGCGCTCGATCCATTGATCAACACCAAGTTTTTCGTGACACAGTTCCTCCTCGGCTTGAAGGACGAGCTGCGTGCCTCGGTGCGTCTTCAGGCACCTTCAAGCATCACGCGCACCTCGGTGCTCGCGCACATCCAAGAGGAAGAACTGGGCACGACCCGCGCGCGACCCCGCATCACACCCGCGGGTCGGCCACCACCAACAACAGTCGCAGCGGCACTACCACAGCGCGCCGTGGCCGCGCCGGTTCGCGCCCAAGGAGACGAGTACGCGCGGGAGCGGCAGCTACGCGATTTTCGTCGCGCGAACAACCTTTGTTTCAAGGGCGGCGATCGCTACTCCAGAGAGCATCGCTACGCCCAGCCCGCGCAACTGCTCACAATTAACGTGGGTGACCACGTTGAGGTGCTCTCGGACGACACCATCCATGCCCTGCAGCTGCTCAACGACCCGGGCCCTATGGCGCAACCCCCTGCTCTGGTCGCGGACGCGCCAGAGTGCTGTCTCCTCTCGTCGCAGGTGCTCGACGGCATGGACACGGCGACTACGATTAGGTTGCGCACGCTGGTGGGAAACCAGGTCATGCTCCTGCTGCTCGACTCGGGCAGCACCCACAGTTTCGTCAACAAGGCGTTCGTTGATCGCCTCAGCCTCGCCACGGAGGAAATGCCGCCGACAGAGGTGCGCGTGGCCAATGGCGACAAGCTCACCTGCAACCGCATCGTTCCCGGCCGCAAATGGTGGATGCAAGGCCACCCCTTCGCGACGCCCATGCGCGAGCTGGAGATCGGCGCGTATGACGGCATTCTGGGCATGGACTGGCTCGCCCAGCACAACCCAATGACATGCCACTGGCAAGACAAGTGGGTGAAATTTCTACACAACGGCGAAGAGGTCACACTCCGCGGTGTCCCAACCAAGCCAGCCACCACGCTCAAGGCAGTCGGTCCCGAGGAGCTGCTCAAGATGATCGTCGGCAACGATGTCTGGGCCATGGCCATGGTGGACACCTGTGGCCCTGCAGCGCGCCCGGTTCACAAAGGCCCAAGTCAGACCCCGCTGGCTGATCTACTCAAGGAATTCGCCAACGTGTTTGCGGCACCGCAGGGGCTCCCTCCCCATCGCCAATACGACCACGCCGTCACGCTGGTGGAGGGCGCGGTCCCCGCGAACACACGCCCGTACCGCTACTCGCCGCTTCAGAAGGATGAGATCGAGCGTCAGGTCAAGGAGATGCTGGACTCCGGCGTGATCACGCACAGCGTCAGTCCTTACGCCGTGCCAGTGTTGCTCATGAAGAAGAAGGACGGCACCTGGCGATTCTGCATTGACTACCGTCGTCTCAACGACGCCACTGCCAAGAACAAATTTCCCCTCCCCATCATCGACGAGCTGCTGGAAGAGCTGGCCGGAGCCACGGTGTTTTCCAAACTGGACCTGCGGGCGGGCTACCATTAGATCAGGATGTGGGAAGAAGACGAGTCCAAGACGGCGCTAAAGACACATCATGGGCATTCCCAGTTTAGGGTCATGCCGTTCGGCCTCACGAACGCACCCGCCACCTTTCAATGTCTGATGAATGCCATCTTCGGTAAGTATGTCCGCAAGTTCGTCATCGTATTCTTGGATGACATCTTGGTCTTCAGCTAGACGATGGAGGAGCACCTGGAGCACCTGCGCATCGTCTTAGAGCTGCTCCGCGCGCACCGGCTGTATGTCAAAGAATCCAAGTGCACGTTCGCCTGCGACCACATCGACTACCTCGGCCATGTGATATCCAAAGAGGGCGTGGCCACGGACAAGGAGAAGATGCAAGCCATGGAGCAGTGGCCAACGCCGATGAACGCCACCGAGCTGTGCGGGTTTCTGGGCCTCACCGGCTATTACAGAAAATTCGTGCCGCACTATGGCATCATCGCCAAGCCGCTCATGCAGTTGCTCACCAAGAAGGGTTTCTCCTGGACCGAGTAGGTGCAGGCGACATTCGACATGCTCAAGAGTGCCATGGTCACCACACCGGTCCTGGCGTTGCCCAACTTCGAGCAGCCATTCACGATCGAGATGGACGCCTGCGACACGGGGGTTGGCGTGGTGTTGGCGCAAGATGGCCACCCGGTGGCCTACTTCAGGAAGGCGCTGGGCGTGCGCAACCAGAAGCTCTCCACCTTCGAGAAAGAGTTCCTTGCCGTGAAGATGGCCGTCGACAAGTGGCGCCAGTACTTGCAACGCGGCCCCTTCGACATCGTCACGGACCACAAGTCCCTCTACAACCTCAGGGAGCAGCACCTGGAAACAGAGCTCCAGCGCAAGGCCATGGCAAAGCTGGTGGGACTCCAGTTTCGCTTCCAGTACAGACGCGGGCTGGACAATGGTGCTGACGACGCGCTCTCCCGCATGGGCAAGCAATTCGAGGTGGCCGCGCTCTCGGCATGCCAGCCAGTTTGGGTGCAGGAGGTGATCAACTCCTATGCCCCCGACGCGGACGCACATGAGCGGCTGCAACAGCTCGCTCTGCACAGCCCCGACGAGCATGGCTACGAGCTCTACCATGGCACTATCTGGCGCCAAGGTCGCCTCTGGATCGGTGCCAATGCTGCTCTGTGCACCAAACTCATCGCCGCACTACACTGCAGCGCCATGGGAGGCCACTCTGGCAGCACCGCTACCTACCAGCGCATGAGCAAACACTTCGACTGGCGCGGCCTCAAGCGCGACATCGATGAATTTGTGTAGCAGTGCGCGGTGTGCCAGCAGGCCAAGCACAAGCACGTCAAGTCGCCGGGGCTCCTGGCCCCGCTGCCAATTCCGGCCGTGCCTTGGGAGGATCTCACCATGGACTTCATCGAGGGCTTGCCGCGCTCGCAGGGCTGCGACACGATCATGGTGGTCCTCGACCGCTTCACCAAATTCGCGCACTTCGTCCCTCTCCGCCACCCATTCAACGGCACGCAAGTGGCGCGGGCATTCTGGGACAATGTGGTGAAGCTGCACGGCATCCCCTCATCCATCGTCTCCGACCGCGACAAGATCTTCACCAGTCACCTCTGGCACGAGCTGCTCGCCGGAGCTGGTACCAAGCTGCTCTACTCGACGACCTACCACCCCCAGACGGACGGCCAGAGTGAGCGCGTGAACCAGTGCATGGAGATGTATCTCCGTTGCGCGGTGCATGACTCGCCGCACAAATGGTGTCGCTGGCTGCCCATGGCAGAGTTTTGGTACAACTCGATGTTCCACGCTTCTCTTCAAGGCACGCCCTTCAAGGCCCTCTACGGCAAAGAAGCAAATCTGGGCACAATGGCGTCCTGGGAGGCATCAACAGCCTCCGGTGAGGAGATGGACTGGGCGGCACACAACGCGCACATACGCGCCCAGCTGGAGCGCGCGCAATGCTGGTTCAAGAAGAACGCGGACCACAATCGCACCGAGCGCCACTTCCAGGAAGGGGAGCAAGTGCTACTCAAGCTCCAGGCCTACATGTAGCGCTCGGTGGTCAATCGCCCATGCGCCAAGCTTGCTTTCAAGTTCTTCGGGCCCTACAAGATCACCGAGAAGATCGGCTTGCACGCGTACAAGCTCGACCTGCCACCAGAGAGCCAGATCCACCCCGTCTTCCACGTCTCGCAATTGAAGCCCTTCACACATGACTTCACGCCGGTGTATGGAGAACTGCCCAAGGTGCCCGACCTTTCCACGACCGGCCTCTCTCCCACATGCATCCTGGACCGGCGCATGATGAAGCTGGGGAATGCGCCAGTGGTACAGATCAAGGTCCAATGGGAAGCTGGGGACTCTGCACCAACGACGTGGGAGAATTACGACGTTCTTCGTCACCGCTTTCCATATGCGGAGCTCTGGGAGGAAGACGACGCCGGCGACGACGTCGAAGGCGAAGATGGGGACGCACCGTCTTAAGGAGGGAGGAATGTCACAACTAACCAGCTGATTAGTGTGCCTTAGAGCTGGTTGGTGGGCCCAGCCAGCTGGCCAGACAAGTGGCTGCGTGGGTGACGATAAAGGGTGGCCGCCTGTGCCCGTGTGGGATATGCGTGTGTTGACATTTCCTGTACCTGAATCCTTCCTCTACATTTCATCCCTCCTTCTTCCTCTCCAAGTTATTCTCCTTCCTCTCACCCCGATCCGGATCCCCTCCCCCTCTCTTCCTTCCTGGGGTGTTACAGATGTCAACTACATGATCATGCAAAGCAATATGACAATGATGGAACATGTCATAATAAATGGAACGGTGGAAAGTTGCATGGCGATATATCTCGGAATGGCTATGGAAATGCCATAATAGGTAGGTATGGTGGCTGTTTTGAGGAAGGTATATGGTACCGGCGAAAGTTGCGTGGCACTAGAGAGGCTAGCAATGGTGGAAGGGTGAGAGTGCGTATAATCCATGGACTCAACATTAGTCATAGAGAACTCACATACTTATTGCAAAAATCTACTAGTCATCGAAACAAAGTACTACCTGCATGCTCCTAGGGGGATAGATTGGTAGGAAAAGACCATCGCTCGTCCCCGACCGCCACTCATAAGGAAGACAATCAAAAAATATGCCATGCTCCAACTTCGTTACATAACGGTTCACCATATGTGCATGCTACGGGACTCACAAACCTTAACACAAGTATTTCTCAAATTCAGAAGTACTCACTAGCATGACTCTAATATCACCATCTTCATATCTCAAAACAATCATAGGGAATCAAACTTCTCATAGTATTCAATGCACTTAAATGAATGTTTTTATTATATCCCTCTTGGATGCCCATCATATTAGGACTAAATTCATAACCAAAGCAAATCACCATGCTGTTTAAGACTCTCAAAATGATATAAGTGAAGCATGAGAGTTCAACAATTTCTTCAAAATAAAACTATTGTCCTGCTCTAAAAAGATATAAGTGAAGCACTAGAGCAAACGAAAAACTACTCCAAAAGATATAAGTGACGCACAATGAGTATTCGAATGATTATGTAACTATGTGAAGTCTCCTTCTCGTAAATAAAATTTTAGATCTTAAGTACTTTATTGAAACAACAAGAGAAACAAAATAAAATCACATTGCAAGGATAGCACATATCACGTGAAGAAGCAAAAACTTAGGCTCAACCAAAACTGGCCGATAGTTGTCGAAGAAGACAGGTGGGATGCCTACCGGGGCATCCCCAAGCTTAGATGCTTGAGATTTCTTGAAATTTTAACTTGGGATGCCTTGGGGATCCCCAATCTTGAGCTTTTGTGTCTCCTTAATTCCTTTCATATCGCGATTTCCGTAAATCTTAAAAACTTCACCCACACAAAACTCAACAAGAACTCGTGAAATAAGTTAGTATAAATCCATGCGAAACCTTATCATTCTATACTGTAGAAAATCATAAAAATTATGATTTAACATTGCATACTAAATGCCTTTGCATATTTAATACTCCTATCCTCAAATAGAATAATTAAACAAGCAAACATATGCAAACAATGCAAACATAACACCAATCTGTCTAAACAAAACAGTCTGTAAAGAATGCAACAGGAATCATACTTCCCTAACTCCAAAAATTCTAAAAAATTACCACACGGTAGATACTTTGTTGTTACTAATTTCAATATTTTATCATATGTTCTGACTATTCACAAATATTCAAAACATAACAACAAACTTTCTGTTTTTAAAACAACAACATAAAGACTTGAAAAACAGGCATGGTAAAGGCTATAGTTGACCTTTTTATTGAACTATGAGATGCAAAACATTAATATAAATAACAGCAAGAAAAACCTAATAAAATAAAATTATGCTCCAAGCAAAACCCATATCATGTGGTGAATAGAAATATAGCCCCATGTAAAGTTACTGATGAACAAAGACAAAAGAGGGGATGCCATCCGGGGCATCCTCAAGCTTAGGCTCTTGGGTGTCCTTTAATATTACCTTGGGATGCCTTGGGCATCCCCAAGATTAGGCTCTTTCCACCCTTTATTCCATAGTCCATCAAAACTTTACCCAAAACTTGAAAACTTCACAACACAAAACTTGACAGAAAACTCGTAAGCTCCGTTAGTATAATAAAGCAAATCACCACTTAGGTACTATCAATACAAGATTCATAATTTTTCTCACATGATTCCTACTGTACCCTATCATTTCTATAATTTATATTAAGCAATATAAGCCATAAAAACTAGAAAACAAGCAAACTATGCATCGAAAACAGAATCTGTCAAAAACAGGACAGTCTGTAGTAATATGTAACTCTCGAATACTTCTGTAACTCGAAAAATTCTGAAAAATTAGGACAACCTGAGCAATTTGTTTATTAATCTTCTTCAAAAAAGAATTAGTATTTTATCACGCTTCTGTTAAAAATGAGAACTGTTTTCTTGAGTGCAAAAGTTTATGTTTTTCAGCAAGATCAAATCAACTATAACCATAGATCATCCCAAAGGTCTTACTTGGTACTTTATTGAAACAAAATCTATAAAACATGACCACTACAGTATCTTAATCACGTGGACACACAATAAACAATAGGTAATGGTGTTGGGTTGTCTCCCAACAAGCGTTTTTTAATGCCTTTCTAGGTAGGCATGATGATTTCAATGATGCTCGCATAAAAGTAAAGAATTGAAACGCAAAGAGAGCATCATGAAACATATGCGGCAATAACATTTAAGTCTAACCCACTTCTTATGCATAGGGATTTTGTGATCAAACAACTTATGGGAACAAGAATCAACTAGCATAGGAAGACAAAACAAGCATAACTTCAAGATTTTCAACACATAGAGAGGAAACTTGATATTATTGCAATTCCTACAAGCATACATTCCTCCCTCATAATAATTTTCAGTAGCATCATGAATGAATTCAACAGTATAACCATCACATAAGGCATTATTTTCATGATTCATAAGCATAGAAATTTTATTACTCTCCACATAAGCAAATTCCTTCTCATTCATAATAGTGGGAGCAAACTCAACAAAATAACTATCATGGGATTGAAAATTAAAATCAAGAAGACAAGTTCCATGGTTATCATTATTCTTTATAGCATACATGCCATCACAATAATCATCATAGATAGGAGGCATGCTTTCGTCATAATAAATTTGCTCATCAAAACTTGGGGGACAAAAAATATCATCTTCATCAAACATAGCATCGCCAAGATTGTGGCTTTGCATATCATTAGCATCATGGATATTCAAATAATTCATGCTAACAACATTGCAATGATGCTCATTATTCAAATATTTAGTGCCAAACATTTTAAGGCATTCTTATTCTAACACTTTGGCACAATTATCGGAATCCTTATTTTCACGAAAGACATTAAAAATACGAAGCATATGAGGCAACCTCAATTCCATTTTTTGTAGTTTTATTTTATAGAATAAACTAGGGATAAAACAAGAAACAAAAAGATTAAATTGCAAGATCTAAAGATATACCTTCAAGCACTAGCCTCCCCCGCAATGGCGCCAGAAAAGAGCTTGGTGTCTACTACGCAACCTTCTTCTTGTAGACTCGTGTTGGGCCTCCAAGTGCAGAGTTCTGTAGGACAGTAGCAAATTTCCCTCAAGTGGATGACCTAAGGTTTATCAATCCGTGGGAGGCATAGGATGAAGGTGGTCTCTCTCAAACAACCCTCCAACCAAATAACAAAGAGTCTCTTGTGTCCCCAACACACCCGATACAATGGTAAGTTGCATATGTGCACTAGTTTGGCGAAGAGATGGTGATACAAGTGCAATATGGATGATAGATATAGGTTTTTGTAATCTTAAAATATATAAATAGCAAGGTAGCAAGTGGTAAAAGTGAGCGAAAACGGTATTGCAATGCTTAGAAACAAGGCCTAGGGTTCATACTTTCACTAGTGCAAGTTCTCTCAACAATGATAACATAATTAGATCATATAACAATCCCTCAACGTGCAACAAAGAGTCACTCCAAAGTCACTAATAGCGGAGAACAAACAAAGAGATTATTGTAGGGCACAAAACCACCTCAAAGTTATTCTGTCTGATCGATCTATTGGGCTATTCCTATAAGTGTCACAAACATCCCTAGAGTTCGTACTAAAATAACACCTTAAGACACACATCAAACAAAACCCTAATGTCACCTAGATACTCCAATGTCACCACAAGTATCCATGGGTTTGATTATACGATATGCATCACACAATCTCGTATTCATCTATTCAAGCCAACACAAAGAACTTCAAAGAGTGCCCCATAGTTTCTACCGGAGAGTCAAGACGAAAACGTGTGCCAACCCCTATGCATAAGTTTAAAAGGTCAGAGAACCCGCAAGTTGATCACCAAAACATACATCAAGTAGATAACGTAAATATCCCATTGTCACCACAGATAAGCACATGCAAGACATACATCAAGTGTTCTCAAATCCTTAAAGACTCAATCCGATAAGATAACTTCAAAGGGAAAACTCAATCCATTACAAGAAGTTAGAGGGGGAGAAACATCATAAGATCCAACTATAATAGCAAAGCTCGTGGTACATCAAGATCGTGCCAAATCTAGAACATAGGAGAGAGAAAGAGATCAAACACATAGCTAATGGTACATACCCTCAGCCTCGAGGGTGAACTACTCCCTCCTCATCATGGAGAGCGCCGTGATGATGAAGATGGCCACCGGTGATGATTTCCCCCTCCGGCAGGGTGCCAGAACAGGGTCCTGATCGGTTTTTGGTGGCTACAGAGGCTTGCGGTGGCGGAACTCCGGATCTTGGTTTTGTTCTGGAGGTTTGGGGATGTATAAGAGGTGTTGGCGTCGAGAACAAGTTAGGGGAGTCCAAGAGGGGCCCACAAGGTCGGGGGGCGCCCCCCACCCATTTGGTGGCCTCGGGACTCCTCTGGTACATCTCCGGTACTCCGTGGGCTTCTTTTGGTCCATAAAAAATCATCGTAAAGTTTCAGGTCAATTGGACTCCGTTTGATATTCCTTTTCCGCGAAACTCAAAAACAAGGGAAAAAACAGAAACTGGCACTGGGCTCTAGGTTAATAGGTTAGTCCCCAAAATCATATAAAATAGCATATAAATGCATATAAAACATCCAAGATGGATAATATAATAGCATGGAACAATAAAAATTATAGATACATTTGGAGACGTATCAGGGTATATCTACTTAATGAAACACAAGTCTAAAACATTTGAAAAGTTGATGACCCACAAGTATAGGGGATCTATCATAGTCCTTTCGATAAGTAAGAGTGTCGAACCCAACGGGGAGCAGTAGGAAATGACAAGCAGTTTTCAGTAAGGTATGCTCTGCAAGCACGGAAATTATCGGTAACAGATAGTTTTGTGATAAGGTAATTCGTAACGGCTAACAAGTAACAAAAGTAAACAAGGTGCAACAAGGTGGCCAAATCCTTTTTGTAGCAAATGACAAGCCTGGACAAACTCTTATATAAAGGAAAGCGCTCCCGAGGACACATAGGAATTATCGTCAAGCTAGTTTTCATCATGCTCATATGATTCACGTTCGTTACTTTGATAGTTTGATATGTGGCTGGACCGGTGCTTGGGTACTGCCCTTCCTTGGACAAGCATCCCACTTATGATTAACCCCCCTCGCAAGCATCCACAACTACGAAAGAAGAATTAAGGTAAACCTAACCATAGCATGAAACATATGGATCCAAATCAGCCCCTTACGAAGCAACGCATAAACTAGGGTTTAAGCTTCTGTCACTCTAGCAACCCATCATCTACTTATTAATTCCCAATGCCTTCCCCTAGGCCCAAACAATGGTGAAGTGTCATGTAGTCAACGTTCACATAACACCACTAGAGGAAAGACAACATACATCTCATTAAAAAATCGAATGAATACCAAATTCACATGACTACTTATAACAAGACTTCTCCCATGTCCTCAGGAACAAACGTAACTACTCACAAATCATATTCATGTTCATAATCAGAGGGGTATTAATGTGCATAAAGGATCTGAACATATAATCTTCCACCGAATAAACCAACTAGCATCAACTACAAGGAGTAATCAACACTACTAGCAACCCACAGGTACCAATTTGAGGTTTTGAGACAAAGATCGGATACAAGAGATGAACTAGGGTTTGAGAGGAGATGGTGCTGGTGAAGATGTTGATGGAGATTGACCCCCTCCCGATGAGAGGATCGATGGTGATGACGATGGTGATGATTTCCTCCTCCAGAAGGAATGTTTCTCCGGCAGAACAGCTCCACCGAAGCCCTAAATTGTTTCCGCCAAGGTTCCGCCTCAAGAAGGCGGCGCTTCGTCCCGAAAGCTTTTTTATGATTTTTTTCCGGGGCAAAAGACACCTTATACCAGAAGATGGGCATCGTGGGGCTTCCAGGTGGCCCACGAGGCAGGGGGGCGCACCGAGGGGGGTAGGGTGCGCCCTCCGGCCTCGTGGACAGTGGGTGGCCCCCCTCTGGTGCTTTCTTCGCCCAATATTTTTAATATATTCCAAAACTGACTTTCGTGGAGTTTCAGGACTTTTGGAGTTGTGCAGAATAGGTCTCTAATATTTGCTCCTTTTCCAGCCCAGGATTCTAGTTGTCGGCATTCTCTCTCTTCATGTAAACCTTATAAAATAAGAGAGAAAAGCCATCAGTATTGTGACATAATGTGTAATAACCACCCATAATGCAATAAATATCGATATAAAAGCATGACGCAAAATAGACGTATCAACTCCCCAAAGCTTAGACATCGCTTGTCCTCAAGCGAAAGCCGATATCGAAAAATATGTCCACATGTTTAGAGATAGAGGTGTCGATAAAATAAAATACAAACATGAGGGCATCATGATCATTCTTAGAATAGCAACACATATATATATATGTGTGTGTATATATATATATATATATATATATATATATATATATATATATATATATATATATATATATATAGGAAAATGGGTCGGTACTCCTGGGAGTACATACTCCGAGGTCCGATTCACCTCGTGTGCAACCCTAGCCTCCCAATAAAACTAGTTGAGATATGTCCCGCAAAGAAAAAACTAGTTGAGGTCATTATTTAATTTGCGGAACAAAATCCTTTTTTATAGGGATATTAAAAGTCACCCTTGAAACTAACCTACATCCGTGTGCTATTCTCACGCATACCTTTCTGGGACGACGGCTGACCTATTTCTTGTAGCTTCGTCGCCGCCGACGGCGGCTCGGTCTCAGCTCTAGGCACGTTGCATGCATCGGCATGGATCAAGACGACGCCCCCGTTTTTCCCCAGCGGGTCTCCGGCGTCGAGCGTTCTCCACCGTCCACTCCCTCGTAAGAATCATCCACAACTCAGATGGGGTATGCTGCTTATCATCATCTTCTCTCGTGTGTAAACAGATACATGTCCATGAAGCTAGCCTATTGTATATATAACTAACCAACATAGTGTGGATTGCCTAACTAGCCATTGACGTATCTGCACCACGCGCCCGACGACGGAGTGCCTAGCATGCATTTTCTCCCATCAAGGTATGTTGACTAGTTCATGTGCATGCATAAATGGATAATGGGACTACATGCATCTGTTCTACTTATGCATGATTGATCTACACAGCTCATCTGAATCGAGCACTGTAGACGAGCTGGTATACGCCGGCGGCAGCGCGTCTTCTCCGAGCAAGACGCGGATCAGCTTTTCCCCTCACATCGACTATGCTACAAAACTCAAGGGACTTCGCTGACAGCTCCAATCACCCGACACTGTGATCCAGATCTGGAAGAATCATTTTGTGCATCATGCAAGATGCATGCATAATAAACACGATGGTGTAATATGACGCACGTACATAATTTGACTGTTTTAGTATTTTTATTTCCTGAAGTGGAAATATACCTGTATTCGAAACAAAATATATCTTTCATTTTTTTTCTTTCTAAATGATATACACCTTTGTTCATATTTCTTTCTTGAGAAAATGCAGTATGTATACACGCTCACGAAAAATTCTCACTCAGCAATGCAATATATGCACTAGAAACCACGAAATGAAGTACATACCCGTTCACAAAAAAGTATATTCCCTTGCGGCACAAATATGGTATGTACTCCTCACCAAAATGTAGTATATATCCTCTCAAAAAAATAAAGTATATACCATGCAAAAAAAGAATAAAAAAAGTATATAGTCAATCACTCACAACAAATAATATACCCACTTAGCAAAACATATGGTATATACCACATTACAAAAAAAGAATATAGTTGCTCACAATAAGTAGTATACACCCTCTCAGCAAAATGCATTATATATTCCCTCACAAAAAAGTAGGAGTATATCTCAGCAAAATATATTGTATATACCCTTCACAAAGAAATCATATATACTCATCCAATTCTTTTTGGCATATACATTGAATTCCATGACATATATACTCAAAATTACTATCATATATATACTTTCGGTGGTAGCATGTGTTGCATGAAGGCAAACTAAAATAAAAAAATGCGGACCACACCAACCATTCAAAACTTGGATAGGGTATGAACAGTCCTATCTTCTAGGCATTAGGTACGCATGCATAGAAATTAGGTAGTTTTTTTCTAACCACCACAGTTGTACTGCTGATCCTATTGGATATATCTATAGCACCGGCTAAACCCAATCCACCAAGCCTGGGAGTACATACTCCTGGGAGTACAAAAAAGGAGTCCTATATATATATATTGTCATATGATTTCTTATACTGAAGTAACAATCTATTCACAATGTAAAGTATGAATCAGAAACTTCATTGAAAAACTAGCAAACTATAATCCCAGTCATTGAAGCAATTGCAATTTATCATAACATCGGAAAGAGTCAATATAAGAGCTTTTCAGCAAGTCCACATACTCAACTATCATTTAGTCTTTCACAATTGCTAACACTCACGCAATACTTATGGGTATGAAGTTTTAATCGGACACAGAGAAAGATAGGGGCTTATAGTTTTGCCTCCCAACCTTTTACCTCAAGGGTAACGTCAACAATAATGCTTTATGAAAACCCACATCCAATACATAGTGCTTGCCAAAGGATAAAGTGTAAAAAGGAAATGTGAAGATCACCATGACTCTTGTATAAGGTATTAGACAAAAATAAAAGATAGGCCCTTCGTAGTGCTTGCCAAAGGATAAAGTGTAAAAATAAAAGATATGCCCTAATGATCATATATATCAAGATCTTTCCAACACATAGTGCTTGCCAAAGGATAAAGTGTAAAAAGGAAAGGTGAAGATCACCATGACTCTTGTATAAGGTATTAGACAAAAATAAAAGATAGGCCCTTCGTAGAGGCAAGCAGAGGTTGTCATGTGCTTTTATGGTTGGATGCACAAAATCTTAATGCAGAAAAACGTCACTTTATATCGCCACTTGTGATAGAGACCTTTATTATGCAGTTCGTCGCTTTTATTTTTTCCATATCACAAGCTCATATAAATTTTATTTTCTCCACACTAATAGACCATACATATTTAGAGAGCAATTTTTATTGCTTGCAACAATAACAACTTACTTGAAGGATCTTATTCAATCCATAGGTAGATATGGTGGACTCTCATGGCAAAACTAGGTTTAAGGATATTTGGAAGCACCAGTAGTATCTCTACTTGGTGCAAAGAATTTGGCTAGCATGAGGGGGAAAGGCAAGCTCAACATGTTGGATGATCCATGACAATATAATTTATTTCGGATATAAGAAAACATAGCCCATTACGTTGTATTCCTTGTCCAACATCAACTTTTTAGCATGTCATATTTTAATGAGTGCTCACAATCATAAAAGATGTCCAAGATAGTATATTTGTTTGTGAAAACCTCTCTTTCTTTATTACTTCCTATTAGTTGCAACGATGACCAAAACTATGTTTGTCAAATCTCAACAACTTTTATTCATCATACTATTTATATGTGAAGTCTTTACTCTCCATAAGATCAATATGATCTCTTTATTTCTTTATTTCTTTTATTCCCTCAAGATCATAGCAAGATAACCAAGCCCTTGACTCAAGACTAATCTTTATTATATATAGCTCACGGACTCGATTACATAGATAAGGATGAACACAAAAACTCAAAGCTAGATCAATCTAAACTTTATTCTACTAGATCAAGATATACCCAAAAGTATCGAACTAAGAAAACGGTAAAGATAGAAGTGTGATGGTGATACGATACCGGGGCACCTCCCCCAAGCTTGGCAGTTGCCAAGGGGAGTGCCCATACCCATGTATTTATGTCTCTTTCTTCGGAGGTGCACTACAAAAAAATACACTTCCGTGATGATACGTGTTTGTCACAGTAGGTCACGTTTTCTGTCATGCATGTACATCCATGACAAATTTATGACAGAATGAAGATAGTCATTCCTGTGCTGTCGTAGAAGTGTTCCATGACATTACCAAAATTATCATCACGGAAGTGTCCACTTCCATGACGATAAATCGCGCGTCATAGGAGTGCTTTCGTCAAGGGTGACCGACACGTGGCATCCACCGTAACGGGACGCCGTTAAGCTATCGGGTCCGGTTTTGGATCCGATAACCCGCTAATAGCCACAACCAATGCCGATTTTCCACGTGTAAAATTCTCATTGGCCAACGGAACCACGTGTCAGCTCCGCGTTGGCACAGGTGTCACTCATCCAATGGTCGAGATGGGCCTATGATATGTTGACACGTGGACGGGCCCAAAAGTGGCCCATAAAGTTTAAATGGGCCGGCCCAACTAAAGCCCACAAGATTTAGCGGACCATAATGGGCCGGCCCAGCTAAAGGCCCACAAGATTTTGCAGACCATAATGAGCCGGCCCAGCTAAAGGCCCACAAGATTTAGCGGACCGTAATGGGCCAGCCCATCTAAAGGCCCACAAGATTTTGCAGACCATAATGGGTCGGCCCAGCTAAAGGCCCAACATTCTCAGTTAAGGCCCGTACATCTAGTGTCAAATTGGCCCGTCAACGGCCTGTCCTAAACTTGTCATCATCGCGGCCCATGGTCACTTCTGGCCCGTTAACAGTCCGCTAAGTATATGGGCTGAATTAAGGCCTGGTGTATTTCCAGCCTGTTAAAGGTCCTGCTTCATTTGGGCCCATTTATAGGCCATTGAAACTTTCGGCCCATAAACGACTATGAAGGATTTGGGTCATATTCGGCCATGTCTGACATTCGGCCTGTTAGAGGCCCACTATAGATTTGGGCCACTTTCGGCCTATTGTGATTTTCGGCCTGTTAATGTCGGACGAAATCCATGGGCCATATGTGGCCCAACGTCACATCAGGCCCATAAACGGCCCATATAAAAATGACGATAATCTAGCCCGACCGAACTTCCGGCCTGTTAAAGGCCCGTGTATTAGGTCGGCGCATTTACGGCCCGTCCGAATTTCGGCCTGTGAAAGATCCGCATCGTAAATGGGCCACCATTTCGACCTGCTAAGACCAATGGGTTATTTGGCACAATTAGGGCCCAGTCTCACTTTCGGTCTATTAAAGGCCCATGTTTTTTATGGGCTCGAGATATTTACACCTGTAAACGGCCTATTGTTACTGAGGGCCCAAATTATGTTTAGGCCTGTTAAAGCCCACTATGGGCACATGCCTACCAGAAAAATATGAAAGCTTATGCTGATTTAGGCCCAGATATTTTTAGTGGGCTACATGCAAATTTCTGCCCATAATCGTTTCTAGCCCAATTGGAATGGGCCCGACGAATGTTGGCATGTTGGGCTCCTACGAAGCTTTCGGCCGAATACATTACTAAGATAAACCTACACTATACAAAATAGCATCGTAATTACTGCAGCCTTTGGCAGCATCATAAATTTTGTATCACAACAAAAATAAATTCCAACCATACAACAAAAGGCCTATTGGCATAAAGTTTACAGTCCTTGCAGATAAAAGCACCATCAGATGTACCGAAGCACTGATCACTTGACCTGAGTGCTAATTTTTCAGGCTATAGAATCTGATGGAGCAGCACGATCTTCACCTTTTTCCGCCATTGCTCTTGAACAACGAAGCGAATGTCTGATAGTCTGGTTTCAAAACCATTCATATCTTGACGACATTTTTCAACCACTATTCTTGTTTCCAAAACGATGTCCATTAAGGATTGGACTTGTGTCTGGAGCACAGATATATCACTCTGTCTAGCAGGAAGGTTTTGTTCAGTAGGCGATTTGGACGAGGTTACTGTCGGTGTCAAAACCGGCGGATCTCGGGTAGGGGGTCCCAAACTGTGCGTCTAGGATCGATGGTGATAGGAGACGGGGGACACGATGTTTACCCAGGTTTGGGCCCTCTCTATGGAGGTAATACCCTACTTCCTGCTTGATTGATCCTGATGAATATGAGTATTACAAGAGTTGATCTACCACGAGATCGTAATGGCTAAACGCTAGAAGTCTAGCCTATGAATATGGTAATGAGTATATGTGGTGTCCTTTTCGGAGTACCCCCTTCGGTTTATATAGACATCGAGGGGATCTAGGGTTTACATGGAGTCGGTTACATAAGAAGGAATGTTCGGTCGCCAAGCTTGCCTTCCACGCCAAGTAGAGTCCAATTCGGACACGGTGCAGTCTTTGGTCTTCATGTCTTCACAGCCCATCAGTCCGGCCCGTAGATAACAGGCCAGACGCCCGAGGACCCCTCAGTCTAGGACTCCCTCTGTAGCCCCTGAACCTGGCTTCAATGATGAGGAGTCCGACGTGCAGATTTGTCTTCGACATTGCAAGGAGGGTTCCCCTTTTTCCGAACTCCAAGATAGTATTCAGATGCGATGATAGTATCCGGACCTGCCATATCCCACACACAACCGCAGAGAGAATATATACATTTTCACACGAGTTCCGTCCGCTGACAGCCCTTCACAACACGACATTACGTCTGTTCGGTCACAACCTTGAACCGCTCTTTGTCTCCCGCTCCATGTTTTGAGACGCGGCTGCTATTGGCACGTCCTGGCAAAGCAGAGATCATATCCCCTTATCGTGGGATTCTCATCAATGCGGGCATGGGTAACCCAATCATGCCATTTATACAGCCCTTGGGAATAGGCGAGTTTTTAGGACGAGTGGGGAGGCGCTTGATATTCGCGGCCTTTATAAAGGGATAAGGACACTCTCCCTTTACCCTCACCCTTCTTAATCTTCAGTCCTTTCGTCCTCGAGCTCTAGCGCCCAAGTTTTAGCTTTCCCTCGTTCGAGAAAGCACTCCAGTCATGTCCGGATCTGGAGCTGGAGGTAAGTGGATGGCCTCCTCCGTTGAGGAGAAGGACATCACGGAGCTTCGGGAGGCCGGCTACTTAGCCAAGGAGATTGCTCACCGACTCCCTGTAAAAGGGAAAATCGTCCCTACCCCCAAGCCCCGTGAGAGGGTTGTGTTTCTCACACACTTCGTCCGCGGGTTGGGATTCCCTCTTCATCCATTTGTCCGTGGATTGATGTTTTACTATGGGTTGGGCTTCCATGATCTGGCTCCCAACTTTATCCTTAATATCTCAGCATTTATAGTTGTGTGTGAAGCCTTTCTCCACATCCCACCCCACTTTGGCCTATGGCTGAAGACTTTTAATGTAAAGCCCAAGGTGGTGCGCGGCCAACAGGCCGAGTGCGGAGGTGCCATGGTGGGCAAAATGCCCAATATCACCTGGCTCGAAGGCTCCTTTGTAGAGACAATGAAGGGATGGCAATCGGGGTGGTTCTCCATCACCGAGCCGCATGATGCCAACTGGGCAGCGGCTCCCGAATTCCGATCTGGAGCCCCGATTCGGCTTACCTCCTGGCAAGAGAAGGGTCCGACCTGGGGATCTTTGGAAGAGATCACGGGGCTCCAAACTTGCCTCTAGAATATGATAACCCGGAAGATGAAGCTCGTGGATGTGATCCAGGTCATGCTTGTACGCCAGATCCTTCCCTGTCAGCGCCGGACCTGTTATTTGTGGGAGTTCGATTCGGCCAAGCACCATACGCTACTACGGTTCTTCGGCACGACGCACGAAGATATCTGGAGGGTGCTCTTCAAGGGAAGCGAGACACCTCCACCCTCGACCAAAGATCGCAGGCTCAACTTTAAGCGCCAGGCTAATTCGGTAAGCCATCAAGGTATAATCTTTAAGGACACACTTCGAGGAAGGATACCAAGCCTTCTTACCAATTTCTTTTTCAGGCCTGGGTCGGTCTAGCGAGACGGATTAATAGTCCGGCGCCGCTACCCGAAGGCGAGGGAACCCCGCTCCTTACGGAGATGCTATTTCCGGCACCCTATGACGTGCTGGAGAAGAAGGTCAAAACCACGGCCAAGGGGACTTGGAGTGGGCTTCGCCGAAGGAACACCTTGGTCGTCTCATCTGACGATGAGACAGACCCCTCAGCCACCGACGATGGCGATGAGGAGGGAGGTGACTCCCCTCCTGCGGGAGGGAGGAAGAAAAGGGAGGGCTTCGCGAGTTTGGAGGCGGAGGCGCCCAAGAGTGGGAGAGGCTCCCACGCAGATAACTCCGTGTGGGATGTTGATAGTAGCCTGGAGCGACCTCGTCGGACCAAGCCATGGGCCGCCTCGTAAGTATCATAATCCGAAAACGCCTGGCCTTTCTTGTTTGTAGTATTGATGTGCCTTAAACTTTGTCATAGCAGTCTGGCACACGATGACTCCCCGCGATCCTCGACAGAGGAATCACTGGACTCAAAGGAGATGACGAGCATGTCTCTGCCGCCTGCTCATTCCGTCTCTCCCAAGGGTGACGACGAGGTGGTATCGCAAAAGACCTTCCCCAACAAGGGGGAGGTTCCGGAGATCGTCGGGGCGGCGCCCCAGGACGATTCCTCAGTGGCCGGACACATGGTGGAAAAATCCCTTATGGGGACTGATGACGGGGATGAGTTCCCCTTGGTCCTGAGCAGGACACTACTCCGGAGACCCATGCGGCTCCAGAGTCCGGCGAACGGCATTCCCCGAAAGAAGGGAGTGTGCCGGTCCCACCGGTGACCTCTGTCCAACCAGAGGCACCGGACAATCTACTGGAGGCGCTACGAGGCGCCTCTATTGTGGATGAACACCATGCCCTTATGGGCACGATAATAGAGAAGGTTCAGTTCGTCAAAAATAGACTGACTGAAGCCTGCACTAGCCTTCTATCATGCTTTGAGGTAAGTAATGCAGTTGTAGGAAGAATGTCACAGTATAGATAGTAGCCCCTGATGCTATGTTTGGTGTTCAGTAGGAAAGAGCCAAACAGAGGATCGAGAGAAAATATTGCAGGAGTCTAACATAAGTTGTCTTTTGTGAATAAGCAGGTATTGCTGCAGGCTGCCACTGCTCATGCTACGGAGGTTTCCGAACTGAAGCGGAAACTAAAGCGGGCCGAGGAGGAACTTGGCCTCGTGAAAAAGCAGCTGGAGGATAGCCAAGGTATGCAGTGACCCGCGGGTATATTTTAAGAAAAAATGAATAGTCCATCCAGACTGAAGTGTCATAATCTTTATTAGGGGCCACGACCAAGGTGGCCGCCCTCAAGAAGGCGTTAGCCAAGGCCGAGGATAAAGCGGCCAAGGAACGCGCCTCGTGCGAGAAGCACGAGGCCCGGGTTGACGAGGCACAGCAGCAGCTCCAAGGCGTGATCGAGAGATTTGAGTCCTTGGAGCACGATTGTAAGGTGCGAGAGTCCGAACTGGAGAAGGCCTGTCAGAGCGCACAGGACGCACGAGCCGAAGCCCAGAACGACCTCCAGGAGATTCAGGTGGCCAAGAACATTGCAGTGGGTGAGTCTTTCGCCATGCAAAGCAAGTATGTAAAAGAAACGTTCCTTGTACTTACCCGGATTTGGGTTTTCCAGGGGTGTTTACGGATCTGCCGCGCAGTATATTAGATGCTGCCGAGCATTATACAGCTGAAGAGGGGATGTCGATGGAGAAGCTGTTTTGGTCCCAATATGTTGGACCCGAACATCCGGTGCCCTTCAACGACCAGCTGAAGCAGTTGGTCAAGCTGTACAAGTCGGCAGAGCTAGTCTTGGAGGACCTAATAGTCCGACTGTGGCCTGCCGAGCCTATACCTAGTAGCTACTTCGGACTTGTTCAGCGGCTTGTAAGTGCCTGTCCGCGGCTTGAAACCGTGAAGCGGTCGGTCTGTATTGAAGGTGCTCGTATGGCGTTGGCCCGCGTCAAGACGCATTGGGCGAATTTAGATGCCAAGAAGCTAATGACGGAGGGGCCGCCGGAGGGCAAGGAGCATCGTCGGCCCGAGCACTATTTTGATGGTGTCTTGGAGGGGTCCCGCCTTGTGGCGGAGCAATGTTCAAAGGATATCATATTCCCATAAGAACATGTGTATTACCTTGCCCTGTAATATGGAACAATGGTGTAATGTAATATAGTGCTTATGATTTAAATTTACATCTTGTGCGGCCATTTATTAACTCTGAGGGTTGACCAGTCGTCGGCTTCTACCCCCACATAGATAGTACGGGGGTGTTCGGGATAAATCTAAACACTCTTTACTCCACATTCTGGTCCTTAAAGGAGGTGTTTAGCGCAACTAACAAGGCAATCAGACTATGCGGCCTTTACCGCCCTCACTTAGCCATAGGAGTTTGACAAATAGGAAAGTTGGCGAAGCCCCTGGTATTCGGAAGACCGAACTAGGGGCACTATGCATGCCTAATCGGGGGAACCGATTCTTCGCAAGAAGCAGAAAAAATCTCCAACGATTTGGAACCTCTCGAACAGCTGACCGGCTCTCGCCACATCATGACAGTCAATTTTCGGCTTTCTCTACTAAGGTGCTCGTCCGGAAGAACCGGGACACAATCGTAGTAGTTCTCCCTTTACTACCCTAGCCGATATAGCGGAATGTAAGGTAGTAAGCACAGGAGCCGGGCAACCCAACTATTGACCAAAGACATGATTCGGAGCCGATGCATATAATGCTATTAGTTCGGGGTGCCGAACTATACTATAAAAGTGTTCAGACTTTTTATTGCCGTGGTGTTGGGTGTAATGAAGCCCCTGGCGCAGTAATACGAACCATGGTGTACGTTTGCAGTGGGTAATTAATACCAAGGTGAGTAAACATAAAAATGAAACAATAGGCTAACACTACCGTGTATTCACCATCAAGGCGTGCTTTGTACAAGCGATGTGATAAACATGTAGGGCTATTTAACATCGTAACCAAGGGCGAGCTACGTGCGGGTATGAAAAGAAAGTATGGTGATCGTTTAATAGAGACCACTTGGGGATTCCCTTGTAAGCCAGAGCTCCTTGCCTCCTTGGTGTGTTCTGCAAGCGGGTTGTCCGTATAGACCCTCAAAAGAGAAGAAAAAACCCACAGAAAAGAAAAATTAAAAACGTCAGAATCCCCGGGTCGGTCGAGCCCCACAGTGGATCGCGAACAAGTTATGCCTCTGTCAATTCCCATGGGATTTTGAGTGCGTAATTTATATACGCGCGGTATTAGTGCCATTGCCTCCTCGGGGCTGGAACGGAGGCCAGATTGCTAATTCAGCTCCTGACGAGCCGAGCTGTCCTGCTGCAGTGTGGTCCGGACCCTCTTGATGATGTCCAGGGGCTCGACAGCCAGATTATAATGCTGCTTGAGAAGGCCGCTCTGTACTTCTGCTGCTAGGGCGGCAGTGTGCTCCTCTGTATGGAGGGAGCGTTCCGTGTTTCCACTTATTGTAATGATGCCACGTGGACTGGGCATTTTGAGCTTGAGATAAGTGTAATGTGGCACCACATTGAATCTAGCGAATGTGGTTCGTCCGAGCAGGGCGTGATAGCCGCTGCGAAATGGAACGATATCGAAGATTAGTTCTTCGCTTCGGAAGTTATCCGGGGAACCAAATACTACTTCCAGCGTTATTGAGCCCGTACAACGGGCCTCTACGCCTGGTATGACTCCTTTAAAGGTAGTCTTCGTGGGCTTGACTCGTGAGGGGTCGATGCGCATTTTACGTACTGTATCCTGATAGAGCAGGTTGAGGCTGCTACCACCGTCCATTAGGACTCATGTCAGGTGAAATCCGTCGATGATTGGGTCGAGGACTAGTGTGGCTGAACCACCATGGCGGATGCTGGTTGGATGGTCTCGGCGGTCAAAGGTGATCGGGAGTGATAACCACGGATTGAATTTCGAGGCGACTGGCTCTAACGCATAGACGTCCCTAAGTGCATGTTTGCGCTCCCTTTTGGGGATGTGTGTGGCGTATATCATGTTCACCATTTTGACTTGAGGAGGAAATTTCTTTTGCTCCCCGGTGCTCAGCTGTTGGGGCTCCTCGTCATCGTCCTCGCTCTGTGATTCTCCTTCCTTGTTTCTGCTGTTGACCTTGCTGGCTTGTTTAAAGACCCGGCAATCTCTGTTAGTATGGTTGGCCGGTTTGTCTGGGGTGCCATGTATCTGGCAAGGACGATCGAGTATGCGGTCCAAGCTGGATGGTCCTCCGCTATTCCTTTTATAGGGCTTCTTTCGCTGGCCGGACTTGGAGCCACTGAATCCAGCGTGAACTGTAGTGTCATCGGCGTTATTGCCATTGCTTCGGCGTTTGTGTTTGTTGCGCCGGAGCTTGCCGGTGCTGCTTTTGGCCTCGGAGGGGCCTGTTTTGTTGGCTGTGTTTGTACTGCAAGCCAGCCAACTATCCTCTCCCACGCAAAAGCGAGTCATAAGTGCCATGAGGGCTGCCATGGATCTCGGCTTTTCCTGGCCGAGGTGGCGGGCAAGCCATTCGTCCCGGATGCTATGCTTAGAGGCCGCTAGGGCTTCAGCGTCCGGAAAGTCGACTATCTGGTTCTTTTTGGTTAGGAACCTAGTCCAGAATTTTCTGGCTGATTCTCCAGATTGTTGAACTATGTGGCTTAAGTCATCGGCATCGGGTGGCCGGACATATGTACCTTGGAAGTTGTCGAGGAAGGCCTCTTCCAAGTCCTCCCAACTGCCGATGGAGTTCTCAGGCGGACTATTTAGCCAGTGTCGAGCTGGTCCTTTGAGTTTTATTGAGAGGTATTTGATGGCATGGAGGTCATCTCCTCGGGCCATGTGTATGTGAAGAATAAAATCTTCTATCCATACTGCGGGGTCAGTTGTTCCGTCGTATGATTCAATATTGGCAGGCTTGAACCCTTTGGGGAATTGATGATCCAGCACCTCGTCTGTGAAGCAGAGAGGGTGTGTGGCGCCTCTATAACGGGCCATGGCACGGCGTATCTCCAATGACGTTCGTCTGTGATTATCGACCCGGATGTGATTAAGTTTGTCACGTCTAAGTAGGTAGCTGTCGTCCCGAGTATGGGAGCGTCCTCGCAAGCCGTATATGGACCTGGTGTGTTCTGCTCTATTATCCAGGGTCTGTCGGAGGTCGTACGTATGACTCCGGACTCTTCCGTCCCTATTTTTACGGGGTGGTGGGGCGGCCTACTGTTCAGCCTGAGTTGCCGCTTTATCTCGACCGCGAGGTGTCCGTTCCGCCGCCATGTCCCGACCACGTGGTGCTCGATCCGCATTGCGCGAGGGGGATATATGCTCCGGCGCCTCCTCATCGAATTGAGGTAGCAGTCTGCGTTTCGGGTAGCTCTTGGCTGGGCGGTTGAGGCCGTATTCCTCGGCTGTCAGGACGTCCGTCCATCTGTCAACCAGCATGTCTTGTTCAGCTTAAAGCTGCTGGTGTTTCTTTTTCAGGCTCCTTGCAGTGGCTATGAGCTGAAGCTTAAAGCGCTCCTGCTCGAGAGGATCCTCAGGCACGATGAAATCTTCGTTGCCGAGGCTTGTATCCTCTTCAGAGGGCGGATGGTAACTATCATCCTCCGAGTCATCTTCTATGGCCTGTTCGTCAGGGTTGTCTTGCCTGCTGTCGTGTTCCTATTCGGATGTAACCCCGGCGGTGTCTTTACTGTTTTCGGCGTCGCTCGGAGTACTATTTTCTCTGGTGCCAGTGTTGCCGTCCTTTGAGCGGTGGGGCTTTGGGCAGCGTTTGGGCCGCCGGCGCTTGGACTGTGTCTCGGAGGTTTTGTTCGTATTTGGCTCTTCTTTGTCGTCGCTAGATCCTTTAGGTGTATCAACCATGTACACGTCGTATGAAGAGGTGGTCGTCCATCGTCCAGTGAATGGCGGGTCTTGGCCTTGCTCCTTGTCGGCACCGTCGTCCATACCGTCGATGTCTTCGGAGCCATAGTCAAGCACATCGGTTAAGTCATCGATGATGGCTATGAAGTGGGTGGCGGGTGGGAAGCGAAATTCCTCATCATCCGTCTCGAGCTCGAACCGGACATAGTTCGGCTGTGAGTCCTTTTCCAAGGACAAATTGTTTAAAGATTTTATCACGTTACCCCAAGGCGAGTGTTGGAGCACGTCAGCGGTGCTGAACTCGAGGATCGATAACCGATCTAGATCGGTGTCCGTGGGTGTACACAGTCCGGAACTTGTAGCTGGAGACGAGTCAGAAGTCCTGTTAAAGCGAATATTGCAGGGCGTCGAGTCCACGTGCGGCTCCAACACCGCGGACTCTGAGGCCTCGGATGGCTCGATCTGCTTTGGCCCTAAGGTCGTTGCAGCCGTAGGAACCATCTCCTGGGTGTGATCCGATGACAGATTTAAGCCACGTTCATCGGGATGAGGTGGAGCGATCGCCGCAGGCTCAAATCCCTTGAAGATCAAGTCTCCACGGATATCCGCGACGTAGTTCAAGCTTCCGAATCTGACCTGATGGCTGGGGCGTAGCTGTCGATCTACTCCAGATGGCCAAGTGATTTGGCCTGCAGTACGAAGCCGCCGAATACGAAGATCTGTCCGGGGAGGAAGGTTCCCCTTTGGACAGCGTCATTATTGACGATTGAAGGGGTCATCGAGCCTCTTGTCGACGACACGGTGGAACTCTCAATGAAAGCACCAATGTCGGTGTCAAAACCGGCGGATCTTGGGTAGGGGGTCCCAAACTATGCGTCTAGGATCGATGCTAACAGGAGACGGGGACACAATGTTTACGCAGGTTCGGGCCCTCTCTTGGAGGTAATACCCTACTTCCTGCTTGATTGATCTTGATGAATATGAGTATTACAAGATTTGATCTACCACGAGATCGTAATGGCTAAACCCTAGAAGTCTAGCCTATGAATATGGTAATGAGTATATGTGGTGTCCTTTCATTGGACTATCCCCTTCGGTTTATGTAGACACCGAGGGGATCTAGGGTTTACATGGAGTCGGTTATATAAGAAGGAATCTTCGGTCGCCAAGCTTGCCTTCCACGCCAAGTAGAGTCCAATCCGGACACGGTGCAGTCTTTGGTCTTCATGTCTTCACAGCCCATCAGTCCGGCCCGTAGATAACAGGCCGGACACCCGAGGACCCCTCAGTCCAGGACTCCCTCACTTACCATGACAACCAACCCAGAATTATGCAGGAAGGTCCTTTTTGCATTGTTAGTGGAGAGATACTGAAGCACTGCAGCAAGAGGTGACATTGTGCCTGTGGTAGCCTTGTCACCTTCAGGTGGTTGTGGCTGTTCAATCATTTGTTCCATAGCTTCCTGAAAGTTTGAACTTGTAGATTAGTGTACCAGATAAGTTACTAATGAGACAAAAACAAAAAAAGTAGGTTACACGTTTATACATAACTTATTTTGGTGAACTACTGTAATACATTAGCATGTATTGTAGTGCCAACTACATAATAAAATCACTTTCGGAACATATGTCCATGTAGCATGCCCACTGTATTGTCTATTTCCTCACATTCATTGACATCTAAGGATAAACATACATGGTTTAAAGTAGGATGAACATAGTATGACATCATTCATATCATGGGCAAATAGATATAAAACAAACAAGCGATTTTATCATTGTGTGCGCACGTGAACATAACAACTAGATTACAGATCAAGACCAAAAGAATATCCTTCATCTCTTTTAAACCATGTAAGGTGAAATGATACGTTAAGACAACTGTGTATAAAAGTGAACAGAGTAACTGACATTGGCTGCAAACCAAGTAGTTAAATGAACACATCACAGTACCAATCAGTTGAAAGGCAGGAGGAGTAAGGACTTACAACAGCGGCTTGAACTGGTGTGCTCATGCCCTTCATCTTGCTAGTGTGGCAATCCTTGAAGATTTGCACTGCATTCGATTCAGGTTCTTTTTGGTCCGCACAGGCTTTCCTCTGAATTTGGAACAAGTCAATATAGATACGATAATATGGCACTGAAAAAGAAGGAAGTAGCAGCTATTTACAAGAGCCTCGCAGTGTGCAATATAGCTACGAGATCCTGTTGTCTGTTGGAATTTCACTTTAGAACGGTTGGTCTTGTTCTTCAAACAGTTAGCCTAGAAGAAGATATACTTGTAAGACACATACGTAAATACAAGTTCAATATGTGGTCTGATCAAATACATATAGCCTACCTAATACTTTGGATCAGACTAGTGTTTAACGAGGGATGTCCAGTCTTCATCTGTAATATATTCCACTGGAGATGTTTGGGCGATTTCTTTGTTAGCCTTGCCTTCAAAGTGAGATTTTCTAAGGTGGTACCGATACTGTCACATAGCAGACTAAAAAGCATGAGTGCATGCTTGTTTAGTTTCATCATCTTTCAGATCCAACTTGAACCTCATCTATTGAAAAAAGAATGTGAGGCTTATTAGGAGGAAGCTAGAAAGTATGGGACAGAGCAAGACAATATTACTAATTGCGATGAATAACATTACTTATGAATAAATGGTCAAGGCATTACTAGGAAACGGCCTACTAATGGCGCACCTGTTTTGGCTATTAATGGCGCACTACAGGTGCGCCATTAGTACCATGCCACTAGAATATTTTAGTAATGGCGCACCACAGGTGCGCCATTAGTATCCCACAGGTGCGCCGTTAGTATTTGGTGTACTAATGGCGCACCTCATGGAAGTGCGCCATTAGTAACAATTTTTTTAATTTTTTTTGTTTTTTCTTAATCCCAGGTCACTATTTCACATATGAGATATCCAACACATATATATACAACAAGCATCCATATAACAATCATATCCAACACACAAGTTTCATCATATATACATACATAGCCAACACATAGTTCCATCCTTACATATTACAAAAGTTTCACATTGTTCATCCAACACCGTTATCCATCAATTCACAAAAGTTTCACATAGATACAAAATAAAAACACAAATGGAAAAGAAGCACTCCATCCATGCAAGCTTCCGTGAATTAAATCAAATCTGCAAAATGATAAACAAGAAGTTAGAAGAAGAAGAAGAAGAAGAAGAAGAGAAGAAGAAGAAGACTAGAAGAATACTAGAAGAAGAAGAACACTAGAAGAAGAATAAGAAGAATAAGAAGAAGACTATAAGCTTATTATGTAAACTTGATCATTTTGTGCTAACATAAGTAATTTTGGAGCTAACCTATAGGAAACTAAGCATATAAGCTCTCTAAGTTATCATATTAGAGCCAACTTAGGTAAAATGAAGCTAACCTATGTCATTTTGGAAAAGAAGAAGAATAAGAAGAATAAGAAGAAGACTATAAGCTTATTATGTAAACTTGATCATTTTGTGCTAACATAAGTTATTTTGGAGCTAACCTATAGGAAACTAAGCATATAAGCTCTAAGTTAGCATATTAGAGCCAACTTAGGTAAAATGAAGCTAACATATATCATTTTGGAAAAGAAGAAGAATAAGAAGAAGACTATAAGCTTATTATGTAAACTTGATCATTTTGTGCTAACATAAGTAATTTTGGAGCTAACCTATAGGAAACTAAGCATATTAGAGATAACATAGGTAACTAAGTATATATATATATATATCATTTTGGAGATCTAACATACCTGACATAGTTCAGTTCTCATTGTTCTTCTCCTTGTCCTTCCTCAGCCTGATGCGCCAAGAGCGGCGAGGCGGTGGAGGCAGCTGTGGGATGTAGTCTTCTACCACAATTGGCGTGGTCATGTCGCCCGGCTGTGGGATCGCCGGCGCCACCATCGATGCGTGGTCATTGTCAGGCACCACCACCATCGCGAGGCCACCTTCAGGTAGGACGGGCACGACCATCGCTAGGTCATCCTCAGCCACCACCATCTCTTGCCCATGGTCAGCCACCACCATCTCTTGCCCATGGTCAGCCACCACCATCTCTTGCCATTGGTCAGCCACCACCAACACTAGGTCATCCTCAGCCTGATGCCCATCGTCATCCTGCAGCTCCTCATCCCCACTCTGCTCCTCTTCTCCTGCACTCCAGTCCAGATCATCCTTCTTGTTGTCTTTGCTGCTGCCAGAATCGCTGCTGCTTTCGCTAAAGCCAGAATCGCTGCTGCTTTCGCTAAAGCCAGAATCGCTGTTGCTTTTGCTACATCCATAATCGCTGCTGCTTTGGCTGTAGCCAGTGTCGCTGCTACTGCTCCCATTGCCTGTACAAATGCAACAATGACCGTTAACAATTGATGTGAGACAAAGCCAAATGTAGAGGAATAAGAAGAGGCAGAACGCACTGGCATCTTCGTCGTCAGTGTAGCGCATGTGACACATAGTCGTGTTGAAAACGTTCATGATGAGCATTGTGGCGTCATCGTCGTACCTGAAGAGAAGAAAGTACCCGGTCCGCAGGTCGTAGGCATTGTAGAACTTCTCCCAGCCACGGCACAGGTACATGTGGCCCTCCTCGATCACCAACTCCACGTCCCACAGCCTGCGAACCCCACTGCCGGCCTGTCGGAGCTTCACATTATCTGGCGGATCTTCACCCAGCATGTTCATAAAAGTGTCAGGCAACCTCTACAATTTGGGACAAGGAGTGATGTAGCAAACAACAGAGTTATCATAATGAGATGGGTGAAGGGGAGATCTCTCGTTTTATATACCTGCCTCGTGGCTGATACTGAAGTCCAAAGTATGATATTGAAGAACTCAAAAGCATCCAACTCGTACTCTGGTGAGGCAGAGCGGCGCTGGCTGCTTCCCCCATCTCTGATAAGCAGCAGCAGAGACCAATTAGTACCCTTACAACATTATCATACAACATTATAGTAGCATAAATATTGAGCAGAAGATAATCAACTACACCAATGCACTTCCGAAGTTCCCGCTTCCCACCCATGATGTTGTTAAGCGAGGACTAGTGCCAAATGCATTTTCGGTACGAAAATACATCACAGGCCACTATGTTATTTAATATCATTCTTCTCGAAGACTAATGATTGTTACATCCTACTAAAATGATGTTCTGTCCTCAGAGATGTCTCGTTGCTTATGAGGAAGCAGCAAATAAACACTTGAAAAAAGCTCTTGTCCTCGAAGATGCATTCTTGGTTATATTACCGTTTTGAGTTACGTTGTTCTGTTATTTTATTTTAAGAAAGGTCAACTTTTCGATCATCAGCCTCTACAATTAAAGAATGATGCATTCTTCCTTTTCCTTTCCATCTTCTTCTTCTCCACCTCTCTTCTTTTCTTGTTCTCCTTTTTCTTTCTTCTCCTTCCTCCTCCTCCTCTTCTCCTTCTTCCTTTCTTTTTCTCCTTTTTCTTTCTTCTCCTTCCTCCTCCTCCTCTTCTCCTTCTTCCTTTCTTGTTCTCCTTTTTCTTTCTTCTCCTTCCTCCTCCTCTTCTCCTTCTTCCTTTCTTGTTCTGTTTTTCAACTTTCTTCTTATTCTTCTTCCTTTTTTTTCCTTTTTCCTCTTCTTCTACTTCTTCTTCTTCTTTTCAACTTTCTTCTTCTTATAATTATCTAAACCTAAATCTAGCACTAACCTAAACCAACGACTAATGTCACACCCTAGCTAGTTCAAGCATTAGAGTGTTGCATCATGTTTAAATTCCCAAAAAACTGAAATGGGGATGACAGAACCCCCAGCACCCCCCGGAACAACTAGGGTTTACTAAAAACTTTTTCAATGAACCTGAAATGCCCTTCTAGAAAGCTCACCCTTTTTGTTTTGGGTTAAAACCTTTGCCAAAAATGGTGCACATTTTTCTAGGACATCTTAAGGTCATTGGATTAATTCTTATAGTATTTGCATTTGGGCATTAAAATGCTACAAAATATTTTAAATGCTCAAATAATCATAAACTAAAATGTTTGCTGTTGGATATATTCTAAGCAGTAGCCATGATTAATTTTATGATTTTTGGAAATGCCCTCGCATTTTAATAAAGCCCTGAAGTTACAGAAATAATAGAATAAATAAAAAAACAGAAAAAGAGAGAGAAAGGAACTTACCTGGCGCAGCCCACCTGGCCCACTGGCCGGCCCAGCACTGTGCTGGCCCATGCCAGTCACCGCCTACCTCTGCCAGTAGGCAGAGGAGGGACACGGCGCGCGCGCCCGAGCTCGCCACGCCACCTCCTTGCGCCTCTGCTTCACCTGGCCACCGCCTCGACGCCGCGAACGCCTCCTCGGTGTCGCCCTGACCTGCCCGACACCTCACACTTCCCCCCTGCTCTCTCCCTCGCTCCCTCGACGCCATGGCCGACGCAGCCGCGCCCGCGCCGCCGTGAAACCCGCAGCCACCGCCGTCCACTCGTTGCCTTGCCGTGCCAAAAAGTTCCGCCATCGTCCACTGCTTCGCCTTGACCCATCCCCGAGCGCTCACTCGCCCCGGAGACGCTGCACCGAGCTCGTCCCGATCCGCCATCGCCGGAGATCCCCCTCGCTGCCCCGCTCGCTCCAGCTCTTCCCCGAGCTCGCCGTTCGCTCCCCTGCAACCGCAGTGAGCCACTGGCCCTTCTCCCCTCTCCGTTCTAGCTCTCGTGCACCATACGCGCCGCCTCGAGTTCGCCCGCACGCACCGCCGCCCGTGTTCGCCGCCGACGAGTCTCCGGCCATCTAATGGTCCGGCCATCGTGCCCAGATTCCTCCCCGCGCCGCGTAGAGCACGTACATTCCCCGCATGAGCCACCACGACCGTCACAACGACGACCCTGACCTCACCCGAGCCTTGGCGACCGCCAAGGTCGACGCCGGCGACGACTCCGGCCACCCCAGACCCAACCACCTCACCACTCGACGCGGACGAGTGCCCGCGTCACGTAGATGCCCTCCGCCGACCATTTGGTCGCCGGAGGAAGAAACCCGCACCCCTCTGTAGTCCCTGGCCTTGCCGGCGACGAGCCCCGGGTCAACTCCGGCGAGTTTGACCCAGGTTGACCCCAGTTTGACTTTCCCCTGACTCACTGACGTGTGGGCCCCAGGCCACTAATTAAACTAGTATTAGTTTAACACTAACTAAATTTAGTTAGTTAGTTGACACTGACAGACGGGACCCACAGGTCAGGGTTGACCTGGACCGTCTCAGTTGACCGCTGACATCACACTGGCGCCAGGCTGACGCAGTAAATCCTTTTCTGGATTTATTCTTTAATAGGAAATTCCAGAAGATAGCCAAAACTTCTAAAAATCATAGAAAATCAACCATAGCTCCAAATCAAACAAATTATATATGAAAAATGATCAGAAAAATTCAATCTATCCATTTGTAATGGTTTCATGCATGACAAACCACTTTAACCTTGCTGTTTAGGTGAAACAAGCTAATACACTTTTTATGAATAAGAACTTTAACTTCCATTTGAATCTTTGGTTCAAATGGACCCATTTCAACTTGTTTCACATTGCATTAGGCAAGACACATTCATTTTGCCATGTCATAGCATGCATCATATTGTTGCATATTGTCATGTGTTGATTATGTTAGGTGTGTCTTTCGTGGTAGGTTCTGCCTCCGAGGATAACCCCGAATATCTGTCTGAAGGGCAATACCCTACTACCACTACATCAGGCCAGCAACCCATTGATCATTCCGATACAAACCCATGTTTTCACTTCTGCTCTTGTTTACTGCATTAAGACAACGCGATTCAAACTGCTGTGTGCTACGGTAGTTGAACCCTTATCCTCTGCATGACCTGTCATTGCCACAGTAACTAGATGAAACCCACTAGCATGTGTAGGAGTTGATTGAGCCATGTATGTGTTTCCTACCTTGCTATGCATGCTATGCTTAGAGTTGTGTCAGGTCTGGTTCATCTGGGTGATGGGCTAGAGTGAAATGATTATGTTGGTAATGTGAGGGATGTGTTGAACATGTTTTGGTAAAGGTATCGATGAGAGGCCATGTAGGAGTACATGGTGGGTTGTTTCATTGAGGCCGTCCCTAAGAACTGAGATCTGTATGTGTGATTTAAGATTCAGTTACTACCATACATTGGGCCCGAAACCAATGGACCCTCTCGGCTTCTTAATCACCCTAGTACTCTGTCCAGGAGTTGCAAATAGTTTCTGGTGTTTGTAGGTTATGTGCTGGCGGCCTTGTGTAGCGCTGACCCTAGGGGTGGGCTATGTTGCGGTAGATACACCGTGGCCGGGTATGCCAAGTGCCCGTTTGGCGTCTCGGGACCCTGTTCACATCGTTCGGGGCCGTATGTGGAAACCTCGGCCGGACTCCCTGCGGATGGAACCTGGATAGGCGATAAACCTAGACTAGAGACTTGAGTGTTTAGGCAGGCCGTGGCCGACACCCTCGTTGGGCTTCTGCTTGAAGGTTGCCGAGTACATGTCGTGTAAATGGCGGTAAGTGGTGAAAGCGTGTATGAAGAAGTACACCCCTGCAGGGTTAACATCATCTATTCGAATAGTCGCGTCCACGGTAAAGGACTACTTGGTTGCCTATACAATTCATAGACAAGTTAATGGATACTACTAAAAGACTCAATATAAGTGTGAGTATCGAGGATGGCCCTCTCGTAGGATGACGAGGGAGGATCCCCGGTGGAGTATTGTGTTGGTGAGTAGTGGACTCGTGTGCGAAAACTATTTTACTAGTGGAGTCTCGTAGGATAGCTTAGCCAAGAGTCAAAGCTGGCTTGCTGCAATAACTCCACCACCTTCTTGAGAATGAGCATGTATAGTAGGTTCTAATGTAAGACTTGCTGAGTACCTTTGTACTCATGTTTGCTTAATTACTGTTTTCAGACGACAACACCGCCCCCTCCGACGGGTTTTATGTAGATCTCGTCGTCGATGAGTGACTTGCCACCCAGGTGGTGATCCTGGCCATGGAGGGCCCTATGTAGATAGACAGGCTTCGAGAAGCCTTCTTTCTTTCTAGTGTCTGTACTCAGACTATTTGCTTCCGCATGTGCTTGTATGCTTGTATGACTTGAGTGTCGGGTCATGTGACCCCTACCTGTATGAACATGTTATGTATGGCTCTCTGGAGCCTTTAAATAAAGTACTTGATTGTAGAGTTTTGTTGTGATGCCATGTTGTATTTGCACATATCGAGCATATTGTGTGTATGATTGAAATGCTTGGTATCTGTGGGATCCGACAATCTAGTTGTTTATCCTTGGCAGCCTTTCTTATGGGGAAATGTAGTCTAGTGCTCCTCGAGCCATAGTAGTCCGCTACAGCCCGGTTCACCGGAGTCCTGCTAGCCCAGCACTACTGCTCAGGACACTTGACTGGCCGGCATGTGTTTCACTTCGTTCCTATGTCTGTCCCTTCGGGGAAATGTCACACGGTGACTTTCGGAGTCTTGTCTAGCCTGCTACAGCCTGGGTTTCTCGGAGTCCTGTTAGCCCAGTGCTACAGCCCGGATTCACACGCTGATGACCGACATGCTCGATGAGATTCATGTATGCCTGTCTCCATAGGTCTGTGCCGCTTTGGGTTCACGACTAGCCATGTCGGCCCGGGTTCTCTGTCATATGGATGCTAGCGACACTATCATATACGTGAGCCAAAAGGCATAAACGGTCCCGGGCCATGGTAAGGCGACACCCGTGGGGATACCGTGCGTGAGGCCGCAATGTGATATGAGGTGTTACCGGCTAGATCGATGTGACTTGGAATCAGGGTCCTGACAACTAACCTAAACCTATCAATAACCTAATTAAACCTAAACAGCAAAGAAAAATAGTAGAAAAAAACAAAAAAAATGCTCACCTTGACTCCGGAGGCAGGGGTGGTGGTGGACGGCCGCGGTTAGGGTAGAGGCGGCAGGCCTGGCTCCGGGGGGGCAGGGGCGCGAGGCGGATGCAGGAGGCCCATGGTGAGCCTGGCTCCGAGGGCGGCACGGGCGCAGGGGCGGCGGCGAGCTTGGCTCCGGGGCGGCGCGGGCGCAGGGGCCGACGGGCAGGTGGTTGGGGCGGCGGGGCACCAGGGGGGCGTCGTTCGGGCGACGGGCGCCGGGGCGGGGCGTCGTTCGGGCGACGGGGCGCCGGGGCGGTGGCGGGTGGTGGG